>NC_046974.1:8132144-8339644 GCF_009769545.1 Cyclopterus lumpus
TAAAACAGATGCGGTCACAAACTTGCTGATACTAGTATTAAGGTTTTAGTTTTCACTGTCAGACAAAACACATTTTAAATCTTATATCACTTAAAGGACCAAGATTATTACATTCAGTGTTTCTCCGCCTGACTTAACAGCCCTGACGCCGCAGACAGCTCTTCCTTCGATGTCCAGCTGGGCGACATCATCCTCACCGCCACCGACGGGCTCTTCGACAACATGCCTGACTACATGATCCTGCAGGAGCTGAAGAAACTCAAGGTGAGTCACAGCGAGGCCCAAACAGGTTTGATGCTGGAAGTGGAATTCCGGCCTTCATGCCTGCTTTGTTTCCGCTTCACAGAACTCAAACTACGAGAGCATCCAGCAGACGGCCCGCAGCATCGCAGAGCAGGCCCACGTACTGGCGTACGACCCCAACTACATGTCGCCTTTTGCACAGTTTGCCTGTGACAACGGACTGAATGTAAGAGGTGAGGGTCTCCTTCTACTTGGACAAACTGGAATCTGAAGCTGTATTACATTGGTGGAAGAAGGCACATGACATGAAGATCTTCTAGGGTGAAATGTTAAAAGCAATATTGTCACGTAGCACCATGCTGACAGGATGCTGTTCTTTTCTGTGCAGGAGGAAAGCCAGATGACATCACAGTGCTGCTGTCTATAGTGGCGGAATACACCGACTAGAGGTGGTGTGGAGTTGTGCATCAGGGGGGCATCTGCCTCTGCAGGTGATGGACTGCTCTGATTCCTGCTGGCCAGGATAAAGGACTGATGTCAGATGCTTCCCCCATGCATCCGCCCCCTCTACTCCCCTCTACTCTGCCCCCCCCCCTTCTCTTATGTCCATTAGACAGTGGCTGAATAAAGGGGACTGGAGGCCTGACCCATCCTCTTGGCCATGCTGCAGTGTTGGCATCTTCCAGTGCATGTTCCAGTGCTCACTGGATAATCCCATTGATGGGGATAAGCAGCCATTGGGCACGGTGGAGATGAGGAACCTGTCGCACAAGGATAAGTCATCTTTCTCTGAGGGGTGGTTTGGGCTGGAAGGAAGTCGATTGAGACGGGATGTGTGAGACTGTTAAAGTGGCCCCATGCTGGGCAGCTGAAAGGGAAAGATGCAGTCCATCAGTAGTGCCGAGAGGGGAGCTGCACAGGCGATGGCAGCATTAGGGCTCAACATGGGCAGCCTTGTGCAAGCAAATGTTCCTCCATGATACAGTGGTAGTTGGAAAACCTCCGTCAAAGGTCCTGGAACCTTGTGTTTGGTAGTAGGAAAATACCAGTGTGCTTTTCCGGGATGTTTATATAAACAATATAAAGATTTAAAAAATAAAGAAAATGTAGTGTATGCGACATTAATGCATCTGTGGTTAGTTTCTTGGCAGGGTGACCCATTAAGATTTCACGAAGCAGAGCAGCAGCTGCCTTTTACATACCAATTCAAGTCTTTTTTACTTCATGGCTGTTAGAAGGATTTCATTGTTAAAAAACCTTGCCAGATATATATATATATATATATATATATATATATATATATATATATATATATATATATATATATATATATATATTTATTGTGTCAAACTGATGCCCTCACTTTAAATCTCACAGCTGCCGCTGATGTCTTGTTTGCGATTACATGTGACGCGTCTTTGAATGTGTGTGATGAATGCTGTCTTGCTCGTCAGTGAGTCTATTCACATGGTGTAATTACGAGCGTCTGAAATGGATGTGAAGGCTAAAGATTTCTCCATGTCCACGGTTGGTGTCGCAGCCTTAAACGCACAAATCTTATGAAGCATATCTGAAAAAGATCAACACATTGGAAGTTGGTCAGGTGACCAAATGTATTTTTGTAACTTCTTTGTTCAGTGGGATTGTTGAATTCTTTGGACTGATCACCGCATCAGAGTAGCTTGAGAAACTGTTGTTCAATCAGTTTCCCTTTTCTCCTCTTTCCCTCCTGTTGTAGCGCTCCAATGGCACATTCAGAAGTCACTGCAGGTCTCATGTGATACATGGTCATTATGTTTCTATTCATACATCACCATAGATTTGCACTGTGCATCTACAACGACTTTAACCCACAGATGAACAATATTGTGTAATGTTCTAATGATGTGCCTTGTATCAGGTGTCGTTGATACTGGCAAACGTCCACAATTCCTTGAACCCCAAACTGTGTGCCAGGTGTTGAGCGCAAATCATAAAAACAGTTAGGTAGCCATAAGAGTCGAAACAGCTTCCCATCATGCCTTGCTGTCTTAACACAAATCTCCTGAATCTGCTCCTCTGCACTCAGTAATTTAGGAATAGTGATAAAGCCATTGCATTCTTAGAAAATCCTCTGTCAGACCACCGTTTACAATCTGCACGATCTAATGTGAGTGGTCAAGATGTGAGTTTTAAGTGTTACCGCACTGAGGAAGATCTAAGTTGCCTTAATATTATTACAAAGCAATTCTCCCCGTCAGACGGTACTTCCTGGCTTGTACATGCCCTGACACTTTTCCCTGTCATAGCTCATCTTCCTCTTTCAAACCCTTTGTTACAACCAGAGCATGTGTCTGTATATATTTGTTAGTGTACTGAAGATCTAAGCTCTGTAAAAAATGTTTTCAAGTCTGTACAATATTTAAATAAAGAGTATAGTATTTATTATCCGGTTGTATTTGATGGCCTTGACATGTGCACAAACTTGCAGTTGGTTTTGGATCAAGACTATCTGGCACGCTTGAGTTTTAAACTATACACTGCAGAGGCGTTTCCTTCTGGATGCCTCCATGGGTTGTCCCATCTTGACATTATCACATTAGCTCTGCATCCAGTGTGTTTACCTCACTGAACTCAGGCTGTTCTGCCAGAAAGTAAGTAAGTGTGTGTGTGACAATACTCCCACATTCTTCAGATGTTCATCAGCAGACCAAATAGTCTTTTTTCCGCCTTTCATACAAGGACAAACACATTTCACACACTGAAATTGCCAAAATAAATACATTTATGTATCATTTGAATAAATAATTCTAAAAACATTTTCCAGGGTTTCCAACTGGACATTTTGGGGAAACCGAACACTTTGAAAACAATTCAAACAAACAAACAAAGCAACTTTTTAAAATTCAATCTCTTGAATTCAAAGTACATAAATATACATTTCATTCTGCCTACAGTTGAATGTTGTGGAAGTATCACAAAAACTTGAGGTGAGAAATGAAGTCATGTGTAACAGCTCTGTTCTCTTGTGTAGTCTTCCTCCTCTTCGTCACTGTGAAATGCAAGAACAGGCAGTCTGGCAGCACAACCGTCATTGTCCTCAGACGACAAGGCCCTGAACAGGAGGGAGCAGATCTAAAAGAAATTAAAGACAACATATGTTGGTATACAAGTGTCTTATGGTTGTTCTGAGGAATTCAATGCATGTAGGCTACTGTATGATCACCCTTATTAGTATACAGTATCAGTCTTGATTAGTTGTTTGGTGTATGATCACTGTAAACAGGCTATTGCAATGCAATATAAAACAAAAAAAGATTGCTAACATCAGGCCTGCAATAATAACTAGCCTATTTTTCAATAAGGGTGTAACTATCGTAATATTACGCTGGGTCTCGAAATAATTAGATTACATTTTCTAATGTAACAAAACTCTTAAATCCAGAGATGCTCACAAATCATTCAGAGTCCCAAGTCAAGTCGCTGCGTGTGTGCGAGTGCCAATCCTTGATGTACAGTCTCTAAAGGCAAAAACGTTTCATTTCTGAATGTGTGTGTGCTCAAGCACAACAATTCTTTTATAAATGCTCTCAATGCAATAAAATAAAAAACTAAATAAGTGCTGTATCAGATCTCTGGAAACTGGTCAAAAAGATATTAACCTCTTGAGGTGATCACAAAACATTCAACACAGAGGAGCAATACCAAGAAGAAAAAAGGTTTGGGTTTTGTCTGATTCCAACAAAAAGCTTAGATTCATCATAGTAACATAGACCATCCCTCATATCCAGTGTCACCTTGCTAGTCTCCTTTAATCACGCCTCATGTGGTGAGGCAATATGGCACTCTGGGCATACTTCCAATAGAGGTCAAAGTAGAAGCACTTTGGGACTTTACAATGACACCCATCCAGTCAAAACTAAAACCTGCCAGCCTCAGAGAACAAGCAGAGTCCAGCACCAGTAAAAAAAAAAAAAAGAATAACCAACAGGAAGCTCTTGTTACCGTGGAGGAAGCAGGTGTTGTGGTGGCACTGTGACAGGCCTCATCAGCTACACTGAGCTTGTTGGAGTCATCGATCTGAGGCAGAAGCAGCATCAGAGCAGGTGGGTTGATTATAGGGCTCCCCTGGCTGGATGCTATCAGCTCCATCACAGCAGCAATATCCTGAGGCTTTCGGCTGTCTGCCTCACATGAACCCACAGGTAGAACAGCAGCAGCAGCATCAGCACAACTGAGGAAAACACACGCAACACACTGGTCTCTGTGGCAAGCCGCTTTTTTTTTTCCTTTTCATTCCAACGCAAAAATAGTCGTGCTGTTGTGTGGTGCACGGCGCCATGTTTTATAGCAGCAAAGTAACAATTCTGTCCCTGTGCACACCACACAGGGAAGTCAAAGAATGTCTCAGTGAAACTTGACTCATGTGGATTACCAGCGAGCCTGGTGAGGAGAGCTGTTGATGATCCTGCCATGTCTCATGGAGGGAGTGGAGATAGTGTTTCTGCCATGAAGTGGCAGAGAAAAGAGGAGAGGTACACAAAGTCTGCAGAGGAAAGTTCCCACAACACCCACGAGGCCAGAAAAACAACTTTTGGACAACTCAAATAACAAACATAAATATATTGACTATACTAAACGTTCTGACCTTGTGTCTGTTGCCTTCAATAAATAATAAACAAGTGTTTTGTTTTTCTACAGATAAAAACAGCACATTTAAAACAATATTAACATTAAAATAGTACTCACTTGGTGGTGGAGGTGGTGTTTAACATATTCAATAACCAAGATATTAAATTATTATTTGATACTAAAACAAGTTAAATAGAATACAGAGGATTATAAACCTACCATTATTATCAATGTACGGAGTATGAATGTTGGAGAAGAGTGTGTGCTTTTACCTTTACAAAGACACAGTGTGTCTATCTGCTGATACTGAACGTGTCTTTAAGCCCTGTAACTAAACTCTGTGCATGTAACCACAGTACGCGTCATCAGAAAAGCAACCAGACCAGAAGTATAAAGAGGACCACTGCAGGTGGAAGAGAGCAAGCTGGTTTTAAAAAGTCTCCAGACAACCTCAGGCTATTTAGTTCTACTTCAAAAGACCTGAGGCAGCAGGAATGCAAGTTTTGTTATGAGCATGTCACAAATATGATTTTTAATAATGTAGCCTGAGTGATTCATGGCATAGCAAAAAATAAAGGTTGAGGCGTGCAGGTTGTCGCTGACTGCCTGAGCACTGCAGAGCTGCCTGCTCATTAGGTTAGCGATGTCTCTGCAGACTCCCAGCAGCGCACACAAGCAAACCAAGCAACAAATGACCCAGATGTTTGACAGTCAGACAGGATCCACTCAGAGCCCTAAGCACAGTACAGCAGAGAGAGTTAGCAGAGCAGGACAGTGACACTGGCAGAACAGCCACCCAGGCTAGCATAGTGGAGATGAGAGGATTACACTGTCCCACTGACAGGCTTCTACCCCCACATGTCCTGCACTTGCCCTATTTATCTCTGTTACAGACACAAGGCTGTCTGCTGTAATACTATGCCCTCTCAGGAAGCTAAACACAGCCAATGAGGGCAACATGCCTTGACTAAGTGCCAGGAGAGAAGCTCATGTAACGCCCTGTGGGAAGATTAAATCATATTCTCGAATACACCGTCACAGTAGATCAAGGAAACTGGGCCTACAAAATTAAATTAAATCTGTACAGGATTGGCAGCAAAGTGTTTGTTACCTGGGTGTAGTAGGGGCCAGTGTCTCCGTAGGCTGAGAGGGGCCCCTGCTTTCAGAGTCGATCAGAGTAGCCAGCACCACAGTCGCCTCCAGGACCATGTCCTCCACAGAGAAGCATACAGGCCTGCAAACAACATCAGTGACATAAATCCAACTAATTAATCTCCACTGTCAAAATCACCAGTAATATTAACTGTTGTACAAGAAAAACCCAGCATAACTAGTCACTAGGTAAAATGGCTCAAAAGCCACTTATGAAATTGTTCACTGCATTTTGAGAGTATCTGGTATTAACTACACACTCAGTATGGAGTGTCTGTGGTACAGCACCACATAGACTGACGTTGGTCCTTGCAACTTACTTTCCTGCAGCACCAAAGTGGACAGACACTGGAAGGCAATGCGACTCTGCAAAGGACAGTAAACCCTAAAAAATAAAAAATAAATATGAGATATGCTTGTGTGCATACTTGTCATGACTGTGACATTTTAATAGCTAAACATTTTGAGAATAGCATTACGGCATGTGTACAACGATCAGGCTAAAGAAAACTATAAATGCTTGAGTAAATTGAGTAAACTGAGTAAATTGAGGCAGACTAAAACTTAGAGCCTGGCCTTTAATCCATCCGATTTTCCAAAACTGACAGGAACAACGACACTAGGCTGGCTAATGAGGAGCCTCACAGCGGGGTATCCAAGAAACATTCCAAGACATTTAGGGACCGGAGCTATGGGTGTTAATGCAGGTCAAGTCTCATTAACTGGACTAACACAAGGACTGTTAATCAAAATAACCAACAAAGTCCATTTACATTGTTTGTCAAGCCAGTACAGAAGAAAGCAATTTATATTGGGGTGTGTTCATTCAGACACTGTACAAATAACTTTGGATTACTATGCACGCTATTCAGGAAATTACATTATAGTTCTCCACGATCCAATGTTTCACTGTTACTCAAAATATGAATCGTTTAAGATCGACATAAGTTGAGCCAGCCCTTAAGATACAAACACCTTGGCTTAAAAGTTACACATTTCACAATAACCCAAGAAATGTGTAGCCTATAATTTCTACAACTAATAACTTATTATTTTCTCTGTACTGTATAATATGCATCACTTATATCACACTATTTTTGCTATAAAGATGAGATACAACATTGAGGTGAAAGTTCACATGGTTACAATGCAGAGCCAGATACAGTTGCTTTTTATGACACTAAAGTATCCAAAATACAGGACCAGAAACATGACCTCCGAGACATGAAATACTCCTGGAGCCAGTTCTACACACACACACACACACACACACACACACAAAGATACACCGAATATTATCATGCAAAAGGATAAAAGGAGCCTCCAAAAATATATGTTGTTACCCTCAACTCCTTCAGACAGAAGGTTATATCTGACTCCACTCCGATCTGAAAGTAGTCAAACTCGTCTGGATGTAAGGACATCTCGGTGTACATATTCTTCATGTGATCTGTGACAGATGTACAGCCAAGTCAAATAGTATCTGCATAACATTGTTTGTGTTTGTTGAAGAGTTTGCAGCATTTCCATTATCAGGTTAAGAGAGACTTTTTTACACCGGTGGCATCAGTCACACAGTTTAATTATGGGCCTGAGCCAAATCACAGTGTAACATTAGCTCACCATCTCCCCCCTCATAGTAATTTCTCAGGCTGACTCTCAGAGGAGTCATAGACAGAGTGATTTCCTCCTGGGACACTGGGAAATGCATCACCATATCACTAAGGAGCCTGCAGAGGTAGAACAAAACAAATGCCAACCTACACAGAATCAACCTAAACATTGAGCAGAGGGCCTTATGTCAACATTGTGCTACTAATGGATGATACTTTGGGTATTAATGATTATGTCCTCGCCAATCTGGTTGACTAAACTGAATTGCACTTAACCGTGTGTGTTGGGCCAGAGCCAGCTGAGAGTAAAAAGCAATGTTAATACCCATCCTGTTTCCAATTAAAATAGACAGGACTTCCAGATCCAGATTGTAGCTGCTGTATACCTAATTCATTGTACAGTAAGTCCACTTGTCATGAAAAAAAAAAAATTATATGCAATAAGATAAGATTGTGTTTGCGAATTAGAAAGCACTCCTGAAGTTGTATTTGTTGGATGTCATAGATGTCATTGAGGTTCTTGAGGTTGAAAACAGAATACTGAGCGGCTAACCTGGCAGGAGCTTTCAGCACATTGGGAGAGAGGTGTGAGGCAAACACTGCCTGCAGAGCTTCACTCTCCTGGAAACATAGGTTGTGGGTCTTAGTGATGCCTATCACAAAAGCAGAAAAAAATATTTGGAGCACACTGCCACCAAGTGCTGATAATATGCAATGCAGTGTCTGCAGCAAAGCGTTGATTGAGGTAATTATTAACATGGTGAAAGAAAACTGACAAAATTAAATATGATGGGTCTCTGCAAATCCTGAATCTTTCCTTTGCCTGCAGCTAGCTTATAATACAAAATGCAATGTTTACTACCATGCCTGCAGAAAAACTGGATCATCACTTGGTCATTGGGGGGTGTGATTGATATCTGACATCGCTCCACATTACGCTCAATCGAAGTCAAACACCGGAAAAGAGGTAGAACTGACTTAAAAACAAAGAAGATATGTTTTAGACAAGATTGTCACTTCAATTTTATAACAACAGAGTTTTAAAGGGAGAACATTATTATGTCATCTTAGACTTCCCCTAATGTATCATACATCCTGAAAATGTGTCCTGTGCAGTGAGCTGTGATGTCACTTTGAGCTCTCCACAGTCAACATGACTGATTTACCTTCATGAACAGTTTGCAATTGATTATTTCGCGGCCTTGCTCTGATACTGATCCCAGGCTGTAGTGCTGGAAGAACAGCGGTGAGAAGAGGAAGCAGGCGTACGCAGAATGAGCAGAATTCACTGATCTCAGTGCCAGCTTTAAAACAAAGAGAGAGAGAGAGAGATTATATTAGGTGAATATGCTCCCATTGCCTGTGGGGAGAAAGGAGCCACAATTCTTGGAGACCAATATAGAGACCTCCTGTAAAATAACATTAATTTAATTTAAAAATAAAGAGAGGAGGGGGGAAGCACTAGAGTGTAAGTATTCCTTGCTACTCTCCTGGTAGGTCAATAATATGAGATTGATATTACTATAAAGTAAACTAGACATAGTTTCCCTTCCAGTGTTATTTGGTGCTCACCCCTCTCACTGTGGGATCCAACCACAGCTCATCTCCAATCCGTGACAGGGCATGAACAGCCTTTCCAAATGCTGCAACACAACAAAGCCTCAACAGAGTTTAAGATTACCAATATAAAGTTACATATTACAAACAACCTTTTTCTTCCAAATAGTGGCTAACTAACTTAGCTATACACTAAGTAAGGAACAATATATTTAGAGCACACTGCCACTAAGTGCTGGTAATATGCAATTCAGTGTCTGCAGCAAAGACTAAGCTAGCTTTGATAATGTAGCTTAACTTAGCTTATTAGCTTATAGCTAAGTTAAGCTACATTATCAAAGCTAGCTTAGTATTTCGTCATAACTTACTGTTTTACAGACCTCACGTGAGCTTATACAACATAGAACATTGTTTTAATTCTTTAACACACATTAAATATATCACTAGCCTTGTTCACTAGTTACTAACTAACAGTTACCTTTTACACCACTTCCTTCGAGGACGCAATTCATTTTCGCTGATGTCACGTTCACCGTTAGTTCACCAGTTCGTCACGAGACTCTGCGCGCGCAGTCAATGCGAACATGAAGTATGCTAATTAGAGACGCTAAAATACAGCAGTGAGGGCTAAATTGGCTTCAATAGGTCCCTGTGAGAGGATACTTTACACAATTAGAAGGGGAAATATCTTCAAGATACTTAAAGTTACTTGGAGGTTTCTTTATTGCTTTATTTCACAGAGGTAGCTAAAAGACCTGTAAATATCTTTAGGATTCACAGTAAAACCAAAAAACAGTTAATCAAATAGTCATACAAATATTCATCATCTTATATTGTCATGGGCAACATTATACAAATCCATAATCATGTTGATCTGTTTCCAACTGGCCCAACTAAATAATGAAAGTCTTTCATTTTTGATAAATAAAAGCATATAAAGTCACAACTCTGGGGCAACAGAATATCCCATACAATATTTATTAATGTGTTTTTGGTAATAGCATGATTTAGAATACAAGTGCACTTGATAAACAACAAATAGAGATTCAACTAACTGATATGACACTACTAAATATGAAACTATAGCTCTATATGCGGTGGGGTCTATAATAAGTTAATATCAGTGTAAATAAGTCTGCACACAGTTCTTTGTTAGGGACACATGATGTCATATTTGAAGATGTGTGAAATAACACAACAAGTATTGATGCTGAGATTAACATAAGGACTCACTGTAAGGTTATTAATGCATTCAAAATAGTGACACCATTTTGGTCATCTGTTGACTATTTTTGGAAGCAAGCCATCAGAATGAGCTGTGCTGCTGCTTCTGCTCTTCCACTGCCCTTGAGGCTTCGCCCTCGCCACATCCTTCTCTACATCCTTTGTGAGTGTACTTTTTTCTCTGAGCTGGTGATTCCCAAACCTCCTTCTGCAGGTGGGATTCTGACCTAGGAAATGCAAAACACATCACGAGACGAATGGCTGCGGTCAAAGGTCACGCTCGAGAGACATTTAGATACACACCTGGTTGTACGCACGTGTGCAGCGCATTGAGATAGCGCTGCTTCATCTGCTGCCTCATGTGCGCTGTGCTGTAAACGTTTGCTATGCTGCAAAGGTAGCGTCTCTGTCCAGCTGTCAGGGCTGGATGCTGAGACAGAAACAACACCTGATCTGATTGTGTGTGGTAGAATGAGTCATCTTGTTACACTAATATACCAATATTACAATTTAAACCATCTGAAAGCCCTTGACAGAAAACTAACTTTAACATATGTTCCATTATGCGTTATGCGGTTACCTGTAAGAAGGGGGCAGACGTCATAGATTTGGGAATGAGTATCGTCTTCATGTGCTGGCCGCCTGCAGAAGCATTCACGTGGCCTCCTCTGTACATCTCGCTCACTTCCTGACTAGGTCCTCTTTCAAAGCCTGTCAAAGGCAACATGCAGCCGAACAACGATTTGTTATAAACTACCAAACAGTATATAAAGTAGTTATATGTGCATAAAGGGGCCACTCTGCAAAACAATTACTTTTATTTTTGATACTTGCAATTTGCTCATAGTTCCTTTATACTTTTATTGAAGAATGCAGGATTTTTACATGTATTGGCTTCTTAGTTAAAAGATCTGAATTCTTCTTTGACAGCCAGAAATGACAAAAGCAGACTATTTATTAGTCAGAGTTTTAGATTAGTCACCAACTTGAAAGCAAACACCTCCTAAATATTTTAGGTATAATTTGCATTCATATAATCCATTGTGTAATTCAATAATTAAAAGCAATAGTTTTTTTCATTACAAGTAAGCTTTTATGAGGAATCTATGACTCACCCTGCATGCATCTCTGGTTAGACTCTGACCTACACAATAGAATGAAATTAAAGAATTTCACAATTTTAAAATAAAGGCATCCTCTTCATTCCTCCATTAAAGACTACAACTCACATTGTGGCCTTACCTCATTGAGATGTGACCGCTTCCATTTTTTATCAGGTTTTCTTTTTTCAGCTGCTCAACAAATGTTACCCGCTTCCTCATTGTTATTGTTACTTACAATCCCGATATTTCCCGTCGATTAGCCGAAGAGGTCACTAGCATCTTCATCAGCTCAGTGTGTGTCGCAGAGCCTCGGAACGGGAAATGAAGCCGGCTCTGAAATCTGACGCTATTCCCAGGGTTCCAATTACAGAGCAGAGGCCTAATATACTTGAACCCAGTGTGTTCTCATCTAAAATGTAAAACACAAACTAAATTACAGGCCAATCTGTTTACACACTTTATTGAGCATCATGTCCAATATACATTGCATTGACACAAAAGGAAGAAGAAAAAAAACAAATAAACAAAACAAATAATGGCGTTAGGGTGGATTACCTGGACACACCATTTTCTGAGCGTATTGCTTAATGACATTTCAAACGCACCGAATCTGTGCAAATACAGTGAACACCGGTCAGAGGAGGTCATGGTAGGTTAGAAAATTCTGACTTAAAAAGGTAATGTCAACAGCAGTTATGTGATCATAAAGTCTACAGAAACCTACTAACTGTACACATCACATTCACCCAGAATGTACTAACAAATGGTATCATCTCTAAACGGACCCAACTCCTTCAAACCTGATTGCATGCGCCAAAAGATGGTTAGCCATGATTCCAATGTCAGTCACAGACCATAATCATGTATAACATAATTCAGAATAGATGTCATAATGGCTTAACGGTCAGCAACACCATCGATGAGAGTGAACAAATTAAGCCGATGGTTTCCAGACTCCACCCGAACACGACTGTGTATATTCTCCAAAAATAAAACCTAGATGCAGGATTGTGTTCATTTTCCCCATCAGAACACTTATTTATACTTTACTAAGTGGCGAGTTTAACTTCAAGTCTCTATCAAGAATTCCAACCCTAATTCAGTGATTAAGTAAAAGGTGATAAATATTATCTAGGTATGAAACAATCAGAACTCAAGATGTTGATAGAATTAAAAGAGCTTTACTCAACAATCTACCCAAAGTCCTGCAAATTATCCATCATCCTTTACACACACGCTGATGATGGAAAGCCAAATGTGCCGCAACAAAGAAAGAACGCCTCGCCTAATTCTACGATGGAGCCCCCTAAAATTCCCCGTGTTTATAGATTAATAACTCAAACAACCGTAATCCTCGTCAAATGTATTAACCTTTTTTAATTGAGGTGAACTCCGATGCCAGTTAACCATTACACACGTGGACTTGTATTTGGTTGTCCGTGATTTATAATAACGTTGTGAAAAGACATCAGACCATATGATAATTAATAGATATCGTCATTGACCACGAGGGCCACGTGTTAAAAAGGAAAGGCTCAGGAATATTAAAGGTTTACAGTACTGATTGCAAAGCGAGACCCTAATTTAGTCGTCTAGTTTAATCCTGAGAAGTTGGCACAGACCTTCTGTTACCATTCGCGATGCTTGTGCGAGTCTATACATTATAAAACCGCGACTCTTAAAATCGGTAAAAGTAAGCCATTCCATTTACGTCTACAGCGAGCAACGATACACGACAGAGCTGTTTGAGGGGATCATGCGGATTTGAGAGTCGTGGTTTTATATCTCTTAGACGTGCACTAGCATGAGAAGGCAATGCTAGCAGGAGGCCTTTTCCCAGAAAAATAAAGACTGTACGAAAATACTCTAAAGGTTCTCAACCCGTCCCACTGAACAACCAGCGGACTGGGAGGAAGTGAAGCCGTCGAAAGGCAACGGTGAGTCCATGACAGTGTTGAAAGTAATCACATCTATCGACAGAGATTTGTTGGGCTGACGCTAATCTGGTGGGAAGTCTTCGGTCGGGAGGACAAGTGATGACCTAATGGTAACAGGGGGTTTTTGTTTTACACAATCTCGACCACTAAATTGCATAAGAAACCTGGTATAAAGTAGAAACTGTTCAGCAGCAGATAAAAAAAAAGCAAGTTAATTTACAGTAGTGACATATCTTACATCATTAATTTCTTTCAAAATAAATAAAATTAAATATACAATTCCAGGTAGGAAACGGGTTAATTTCGCTGGTAGGGTTCTCAAATGGGCTCATCTTGTGGAAAACGACAACCGCTCACAGAAACGTGGTTGAGGACAACCGATTCCTTGGACTGGCAAAACAAGGGGTGCAAAAGCCTTTTGCTGAAATTTTCCCTCTGAAGGCATTTCCTTTAACTGAAACAAAAGAACATCATCATTACGATTACTTAAGACTACACGGTTTCACAAATGACTCCAAATTAGCTGAGACAACTCAATTCACTTACCCTGGAATTTACAATTGACTCCTAATCAAAAGCCATCTCTTGACTCTTTCTTACGCAGCGAGCCACCTTCCTCTTGAACTCGCCGTTAGGGTCCTCCCTCCACTCTTTCTGTGGGGAGCAACATTACATTGTTTTTCAGCGACACATCTACTTGTACTGCCACGATAACAGGAAGGAAAAAAGGGTTGTTTTTTTTGTGTCAGGGGGACGGCATAACAGGTGTAACTCACCGCCGCGTCCACATTAGCTGGTGAGTCGCTGTTGGGGTCTGCCAGCATGGAGATAACGCTAATCATGATTGTCTCTACCGTGTGGATCGGAAGCCAGCGCTCCTCCGGCTTTTCATAACCAAACTTATCTTCTCCTGGCTCGTGCAGAATTGAGATGCAAACGTCTCCGTTCTTTGCAACTGTGAAGAACGGGAGCACGTATTTAAATGACAGCTCTCGTTCGAATTAAACTCAAAGCGTGGATCAATAACCTTTGAAATTATCCCCCTCAAAAAATGAGATGGCAATGAAGATTTCAAGAACGTAAACATCAAAAAGAATCTGCTGGGCGTGTTTACCATTTGGGTGCCAGATTTCAGTGATGAACTTCATCTTTGGAGGCCGTAGTGGATAGTCATAGGGGAAGGTGAGGTAGGCTTTGAAAAACCCTCCTTCACTGCAATACAAAGAACATAGCAAGGACCAATGAGAAGTTATGGATTTGAAATAGTCATTTATAGATTTTTACACTAAAGACATGAATGTCCAAATATGTTCTCACTTACAAAAGGGTATCTTGTGGACCAATGATCACAACTTCCCATTTATATATGTCATCATCATCTATCAGACCAGCTGAAAAGCCCTCTACGGGGTTCTTGTTGAGCTCTGGAAAAAAAGAGGCAGAGAGTATTTCTTTTTTAAAACAATGAACTGGAAATGACAGAAAACATAGATAATCATGTAATAAGCCAATTGGTACAATTTGACAAATTAGCACACACAATATTACATTATCATCTGTTTATAGAGGGTGTCAAAAGTTTTTAACAGTAATCCAGGATTTTATGATTATCAGAACAAAGCTTCGAAACCAAAACTCAGCCTAAACAAAAAAACCTTGACGTGGCAAAGTGCAAAACAAATGCCTGGGATTTAACTCACATGGCAATAGAAACAACCACGGCAAGATTCATTTTATTTTGTTAACCACAAAACTACGACATGAATTGATTTCGTAATGGGCCTCAGCACCAAGAGAAAAAAGCCCAGGTGGTGCAAGAAATGGTCCACAGTAAACACCTTTAGAGAACAATGACAATGCGGAACAGCCATAATGACTCTGCGTTGACATCCCTGACAATGAGCCAACCTGTAATAAAAAAGGCACAAATACATCTACGGTGAGCTGCATGTTGGGAGTTTTCCTTTTGTCCAATGCTGTAAAGCAGTTGCAGGAGAGGTTGAGTTTGCAATTCACGACAAATTGATGATACGAAGTAGGTTAACAGCTGCTGAGCGGAGTGAATACGCAGTAAGTGCTGTATCGGCCCTTTTATTTAACACCGTGGTTTTCAAAAGGCAGAGCATGAATGGTGCCGATTTGACCTGCGGAGCCCTCGTTTCAATTTTTTCTGACGCAGGAACCGTAGAGTTTTTAATATAACAACAAAGCATGTAAAACGGGTGCCTCGAAACAATTCCCAGCACCGACATTGATTAATTGACTTGAAGCGTTCCTCTATTATGACTTTGATATAATCTGCACATGAGATATTCAGTTTTCAGGGTTTGTCATCGTATCAGAATATTTGGTGAAATAATAGAAACATTACTTTTTTGTGACTCCCCATTTAAGAGTGGAGGGAAGAAGTGGCAGTCTCACACCATTGCCTGTTAGTTTGATAAGTATACAGTGTGGCTAATGTTTACTGAATCAAATTGTGGTTCCCAAAAATAATTATCACTGTTGAAGTGAATCACCAACTCGCAGGACCGAATCGAGTCCACCCCTGTAAAGTCAGTGATTCACAACCCCACGCCCAGAGAAACCAAAGTAAATCCGTCATGTGATGGGATGTTAACAATAAACGTAGTGCAATAAACAAGACATAATTTAAAGATAAATATGGTAAAACTAACAGATAACAGTACTCTAAAACAAGTATATATTATAAAATAAAGAAAAGATGTGCACGGGTGTTGATGCAAGGGTCAGTGGGGGTCATACTCATAATATTCAAAGCTGCATTACAGTTTAATAACCGTATTTGATTTTTGCAGTTTATCTACATTTATATTGACTGCCTTTTCCTCATTTCTCTCTATGTGTGTGTACACAATCACAAACACACCCACACACACACACAGAGCTGGACTTGTCAGTCAGCTGCACCTGTACATGAGGGGTCCTTGTTTCTGGCATTAACGAGAAGAAGAAGAACAAGTCGTTGGGTTCGTTTATTAATATTCATATTAATAAACGAACCCAACAGGAGGACTCGTCACTGGGGGCTTCACCACTGAGATGCGTCTCCTCACTTAACAGTCTCAGAACAACAGAAACATGAGATATTATCTTATAGAGCAGCCCCGTTTGTAATCATAATCAAAGTAGCAGCATATCCGCCTATGGACGGCTCGAGACATGCACCGCTAACATTAGCAATCCGAGTCATCAGGGCAGATTAACCCTGGATTGATTATTCCTTTGTTCCATCCGCTAACTAATGTCGAACTTGCTAGCCCGCTAGCGAGGTCGGCGATGAAGAGTCGGTGTTAATGAGCCACGTAAACATGTAAATATGTATCTTTATTGGACATCAGCTAATCGAGGTAGCTGAACAGCAACGATAAAGGAGCCCATTGTGTTGCTTAGCTTCCCGAGCTCACTCCCATGGCGTAAACACAGCTTTGCGGGAGCTACAACAAAAACAACCGCTAACGTTAGCTGCCTTTATTGCGGCTATATGCGCTCACGGGGTTGTATTCTCTTTACCTGCCAGTTGTTTTCGGAGAAGTAATGCTGATTGTTCGGTCATGGTACGCGGACGTAAATGAAAATCACTTTGTGTCGACAAAATACTTTAAAAAAAAATAGAGCTAAAGCTGAAATCGAGGTGAGATCTTGCGCTGCCTGCTGCTGATTTCCCTCTGTGTTTTGACACACGGTTCAGCTGCTGGCTGGAGCTGTGCGCATGCGCGTCTGCATTTGACTATGCGTGCGTGTGTGTGTGTGTGTGTGTGTGTGCGTGTGTGTGTGTGTGCGTGTGTGCGTGTGTGTGTGTGTGTGTGTGTGTGTGTGTGTGCGTGTGTTCAAGGCAACCTTTCTTTCTCGAGAAATCAACAGATACATTTATTTCCGGACCATTAGAGTTCAGGTCGTGGAGACAGCCGTGACGTCATCTAAAGACTGTAAGTAAAGGGACTCCTAAAGTCAATGCTTTGTTGTCTTGTAAGAAATCCAGATGGTGATGATACTGACTAATTATTAATGTGCTGTTGTTGTTTACTACATGGAGTTGTATTGTGGTTAATGTGATTTGGCCTTATATAACGTGTCTTATTATCTCATACATGCAGAGGGGAGAAAAACAACTCGTTCCAGATCTTCTTGTTTGAGTTTGTAAAATTGTCTTAGTATTGCATTGTGATTATCTCATTAATTGTTGATTTGACAAGTTTATTTATGCTAATTAGGTTTTGCTGATACCTGTTGAAACAATGCTTGATTAATTCATGGTTTTAAACAGAGACACAGTATGGCTTTATTATGAACGGTGGCCTAATATAAATGAATACTAATAATAATAAGCATGTTGCTATTGTAAATGTATCCCTCCAAATGCACATTATTAATATGATATACTTCCACTTGACTATTATTATTTACGGATGTTGAATGGACATTTGTTGAGTAGCTTCGTATTAATTTACTAAATAAAAAATATTGCTGCAGCAAATACCCAAGCTGCGTTCAAAACTATCGGAGATATGTTTCCATATCCCTCTCTTCTTATTGAAGAGAAGATTTAAAAAAAAAAAAAGAATCTATAAGAATCTGTAAAACGTTGATTTCACTTTTTGAATATTCGCCAATTGTTTCTCAAAATAAAAATAATAAAAATAAAACTGCTCGTCTGCTCGCTAAAGACGCAATATGTCACGTTTAAGAGTGTAGTGGTTGAAAGCACGAGCTTGTGAAAAGCACCTGAAGGCAGCATTATGCGGAAGGAAGGTTGATCGGCGCCATATTTGATACATCAGAAGCTAGCTAGCGTTAGTTGTTTACAAGCCCAAACTTTTAACTTGAGACGGAAACCTAAAGCAAGCCCTCAACTTAATCCAAGATGAATGTAATCGATCACGTACGGGATATGTCCGCCGCTGGCCTTCACTCTAATGTCCGGATATTGAGCAGTTTGTTGCTGACGATGAGTAATAACAATTCGTAAGTAATGTCCGGACCGGGTGCGTCTAATTCCTGAAGGGTGCCTCTTCTCCGCCGTCGTATTGTGTTGTCAGTGATGGCCCAAAGCTAACCAGCCAACAAAAACAAACATTATTGATTGTAGCCGTAAGACAGCTCGGGCTTCTACATCAATGCAAACAGATGCGCGTACCACGTAACCACGTCTACGAGATTACAATGTGTGTAATTTTCCAAGAAATAGTCACAGGGAGAGGCTCGTGCAGTAAATTATGCCTGCAGTTGTTAGCCGTCATCTAGAGAGGTATTGTGAGTTCAGCCGATCAGAGAGTTGTGAAAAGGAGGACTTGTCACATATATTGTTGATAACGTGCACATGTCATCCTTCACTGTGTTGAACATATAGTGTGATGGATATAAATACAGTGGCTACGTCCGTTTTTTAAAGTACCGTCGCACTGTTTTTGTTTTGGAAATTGGAGAATATTTGTCATCCGTTGGTTGCCTTTTTAAATGTTTTTATCCACATGATTTTCTACTATTTTACTCATATTTCTTTTCTGTATTGTTGAGCATTTAAAGAGATCATGTATGTCTCACACGTTGCGTGATGTGTGCAATAGAGACATGTTTTCGGTGGTGTTGTCTATTCTGATTGTATTTACTTACTGTTTAAAAAAAAAAAAAAAAAAAATCTTTTTGATTCAAGAGAGCTTTTCTCGCCGGCCCAGAAGTACCAGTTGCTGGTTTACCACGCCGATGCCATCTTCCATGACAAGGAATATCGTAATGCTGCCTGTAAATACAGCATGGCGCTGCAACAGAAGAAGGTGCTCAGCAAAACATCTAAAGTTCGTACTTCTACTGGTGGAGCTGCGTCTAACATTCAGGCACAGGTGTGTTAGATAATACCTCCTTTTTCATGTTGTGTCTGAAACGATTGCATTTGCTGTTTGGATTATAGTATTGTACATTATTGTGCACCTTGAAGGACAAATATCCATCCCCCTGACTTGGTCAAGTGGCATAAATGGAAATAGAAGAAACTAAAATGCCAATTATACATATTGTTGTCTTTCAGAGTTTGCCCTCAGAAATTGAGGTGAAATACAAGATTGCCGAATGCTACACCATTTTGAAACTGGATAAAGATGCCATTGCCGTGCTCGATGGGATCCCATCCAGACAGAGGACTCCAAAGGTAGGCTGCCGATCTCACCGTTATTGCAATAAGTTGTTTTCCTCATGCTTCATGTTACTTTTTATTTTTTTAAATCACCCAGGCCGTGTACCTGTTAACTGACTATGCTGTGCATATGAATGTGCAGCGTGCACATATGGGACCAAAATGGGAGTCAGGCTGGAAAGGGGAAGCCGAGTCGGGATGTTTAGCCACATCTTTATCTGCATTGTGTACACAATGTTTCGGAATAATGGGAAAATACAGAAAAAACGAATGAAGAGATAAACCGATTGATTATGATGCTATAAAGAAGTAATCAAATGTTTACAACTGGAGGAAGGCTGTAACAGTAATTCACTCTACAGTTAGTTCTACATTGTTACATTTGACTTTTAGGGCAAAACTGTTTTTTGCTTTTTGTTTCAGAAATCAAAAGACAATAATCAGAAAAACTGTCATGATCACAATGTGAATTACCACCTATCAAAAATAAATAAATAATAAGAAATGTGATCATAATGGATGTTACTGTTTCTTATCTCAGATCAACATGATGCTCGCTAACCTGTACAGGAAAGCTGGTCAGGAGCGCTCTGCAGTGACGAGCTACAAAGAGGTCCTCAGACAGTGTCCCGTCGCGCTGGATGCAATCATTGGTACACCGTCATCTGATTTTTAACTAACACTTGAACTTGCTCAAGTCTATCTACACTCTTGACTCATGTAGCTCTTATATGCATGCACACACATGCATTCCCACAATATCTCTGCTTGGACTTAATGAATCAACTTTTTAAACTTGGTTTTCCCCCCCCGATAGGTCTTCTCTCTTTGTCAGTCAAAGGAGCTGAAGTGGCGTCTATGACTATGGATGTGATCCAGAGTATCCCCAACCTGGACTGGCTCTCTGTTTGGATCAAAGCTTATGCCTTCATACACGCGGGGGACAATCAAAGAGCCATCAACACTATTTGGTGAGCATAGCGGGAATGTTTTTTGAATCTAAAGTGACTGAATCATACGGTTCCTTATTAATTGTGATATACCTGTTTTATTTGATCCCATCTCGTCTCAGCTCTCTTGAGAAGAAGTCTCTGTTGCGGGACAACGTGGATCTCCTGGTGAGCCTGGCAGATGTCTACTTCAGGGCGGGTGACACCAAGAACGCCATCCTCAAATTTGAACAAGCCCAGATGCTCGACCCATACCTCATCAAAGGTGTGCTGCAGTTTTTATGTATTTATTGATTGACCCAGCAAACTGTCCCAAACTGTTGTTTTTGTTTTTTCAAGTAAAACCTATTTTATCTTGACAGTCATTAGGGCTCGGGACGCTTGCACCAGATAACGCTAAACATAAACATAAACAAGACATGGAAACATGAGACTCTTTGCTGTCTTGGTAAAATGTCACTTATGTTGTTTGCATTTGCAGGAATGGATGTTTATGGCTACCTGATGGCCCGCGAAGGACACTTGGAGGATGTTGAAGTCCTGGGAGGAAGATTATTTAATATCTCAGACCAGCATGCAGAACCCTGGGTGATCTCTGGGTGAGTCTCTTGAGTAACTCGGTGACTTTAAAAAAAATGAAATTAAGAGTTTTTGCATTCCTTTTTGAATTTGGTTTCTGTTCTTCAGTTGTCACAGCTTTTATAGCAAGCGTTACTCCAGAGCCCTGTACCTGGGAGCAAAGGCCATCCAGCTGAACAGCAACAGTGTGCAGGCTCTCCTCCTAAAGGGGTCAGCACTGAGAAACATGGGCCGTGTTCAAGAAGCCATCATCCATTTCAGGGAGGCCATGCGCTTGGCTCCCTGCAGACTCGACTGCTATGAAGGCATGTTTGTTTGTATCGTCGCTATATTCTTCTCAGATTTATTACCTTTCTGTTCCGCTTGCATTGACCTTTTTAACTGTCCGATCACAGGTCTGATCGACTGTTACCTGGCATCCAATGGGATTCGAGAGGCCATGGGGATGGCCAATAACATCTATAAGACTCTGGGGGCCAATGCACAAACTCTGACCATCCTCGCCACGGTGTGCCTGGAAGACCCGGTGACTCAGGAGAAAGCCAAAACCCTGCTGGACAAAGCCCTGGCCCAGAGACCGGACTACACCAAGGCGGTAGTCAAGAAGGCGGAACTGCTCAGTACATAACAGCTTTTACTATATTTTTGTTTTTCAAATGAACATGTGGGCTTGAGTAGTGACATAATTCCCAGAAATGTAAATGCATTCAATTCCGTAATGAAAATGAATGTTGACATTCGGGTGGAGATGACTGGGGTCCTGTCTTCTTGTGAAGGTCGGGAACAGAAATACGAAGAAGGGATCGCTCTCCTCAGGAACGCCCTGGCCAATCAGAGTGATTGTGTCCTGCACAGAATGCTGGGAGACTTCCTAGTGGCTGTCAACGATTACCAAGAAGCCATGGATCAGTACAGCATAGCGCTAAGGTAAACAGAGATTGCGTTTTTCAGTTCTACTTCTAATCTTGGAGAATAAATTGCCAGTCAAAGCACAAGATACAGGTTGTGGTTTTCTTTCTTTCCACAGCCTGGATCCCAATGACCAGAAGTCTTTAGAAGGCATGCAGAAGATGGAGAAGGAGGAGAGTCCCACAGACGCCACGGTGGAGCTGGACGGCGACGACATGGAGGGCAGTGGCGAGGACGGAGATCTGGAGGGCAGCGACAGTGAAGCAGCACAGTGGGCTGATCAGGAACAGTGGTTTGGTATGCAGTGACCTCGGCCACTGCAGGATACACAGTCACCCCCCTCCCCCCGCCCCCGCCGCAGCCTGAGGGAAGCTTTTGGCCATCGGAAGTCGTCAAACAGCACAACGTGGCCGCGGATGCTTTTTTTTTTTTTTTTTCCCCCAACATTCTGACAACCTTATCACTTCGCCGTGGAGCTAAATGAGCCTTGTTGGCTCGTCCATACAGATGCCAATCCAGCCTTACAGCAGCAGGAGACACTCAACCCCCCGAGACATTAGACATCTGCTGTTCAACACCATTGTACGACTAAACAATATTTCTCAATATTTGTAAATGATTAAAGTCATATCGCTGACTTTACTTTAGTTATTTCCCCCAGCACTTACTCGTTTCATCTTTGCTGGCAGTCTGAATAAATGCATCACCGTCCGCAAATAGTGCAAAGTACAACTTCAAGTTACATATACTCATAATGAAGTGAGTATCAGTGTATTTAAAAAAAAAAAAAAAGAAAAGGAAAAAGAAGACCTGCATTGGATTTGGGGTTGAGTCCAGTACACTGGACGACGGTTTCCAGGTAGTACGTGGGAAATTTAGAACGAAGCAATTGTCAGAATCAATTGGTGCGACGGGAGATTTCTGCTCGCGTTACCCGTCACACGTGTTACAGGAGGGACTGGCAACGATTTGAATTCAGTGTTTTGTTTGAGCCGAACCGACACTTGTTTGCTGCGAAGAAGACGCGGTGCGGATCACAATGAAGGTTGTGAATTCGCAGCGACTTTACGTCTCTCGAAGGGCAAACAGGAGGTCGTGAAAAAGTGACTGTGTATCATATTTCTGCTGCTCTTTGAAAAATATAATCTAAAATTTGAATTTGGTCACAAGAATGTGTCATGTAATGTACAGGCGTTTATTATTTTGGTGTGTGTCGTCTGAGTCAGCCTCTGTGTCAAAAAAAAAGTAACCCTACGATTGACTCAAGTGTTTCTTAACTACTTCAAGATAACTGTCTATAGTATTTTGTACATATTTTTAAAGTGTATAATAAAATTATGAAACACTCACCTCGAAGTGGTAAACGGCTCATTACACTCATTATTGAAAAGAATCCCAATGACACCAGGACGAACAGCAAATAAACTCTTCATGTATGACAGTTTTATTTACTTAAAACCAAAGTTCATGTGTACAATCATCTCGGAAAATAAAGTACAGCAGTTTGGCAAAATAAAAAAGAATGCCAGTGGAGTGACTGCCTGCCGTTCTCACGTATGCGCCGCTGCACGTCCGCCTTCCCAGACACGGCAAGATCTGCTTCAAACATGGTGCACGTCTCAGTGCTAAGCAAAAAGGCTGTTTAGTTTTTAAATATTCCATACAAGTATTTCCTTAGGAAAGATGAACTGTTTTTTTGAGCTTATTTAACATTTGTACGATCTGACGAATGTCTAGTCTATTTACCAATACTATACATTGTCTATTACACAAGTCTGGTAAAACAGATGGCCGATTCAGTGGACATGCGCAATGGAATATTGTACAATTTACTGTACATGGTACTCAGAGCTTTGTCTAAAAAGATGGCATGAGAAGTGTATTATCAAAGGCTCTTCATGCAGGAGATGGGAAGCCTCATGTGGGATTGGCTAGTTTTTAAAATCAGACATTTATTCACGGCCAGTCTAAAAAGTGATGTGTGAACTTTATGAGCCTCTGTCTTCATATTTTTTTAACTGACATGCAGCTCTTGAAAGATGTGCTGCCCAGAACACACATGCACAAAACAAAACAAACGTTTCTGCGAGGAATTTAGAGTAGAGGTGGGCTTACACGGCCTTTGCTGCAAAGAAAAAGGAGAGAGAGGAAGAATCAAATCAGTGGACACAAGAGATATTAATCACAGGCCAAAGTACAAAAACATTGGAGCAGCAAATAATTTAAATCCATCAAATACTTATTTTAATAAAAAGAGCAAATATATTAAAAGCCATGCTATGGGCAAGCAGAAGATTAAATCAAATGACAAATGCAATAAAAAAAGAAAAAGACATGTATAAATAAAAAACCACCACCACCATGTCCTGTAATGGTGTTGGGGCACTTAAATGTCAGTGTCTTTGCCAGTTGCCAAAACATGCTGCTGCCATTCAGAACCAACCTGCGCCAACGACACCGTCAGTTCAAAATGCAAAAGGCTTCTATCTCTACTCAGTGTGTACCTGGCACTTTGGTGATATTTCTTTTTTTTTCAAACAAACTCAAACACCTACATGTTTCCTCCTTTTGTACCATTAAAGAGTATAAAACAAAACCAAAAAACTTGCTAGTTCTAATCAAAAAGTATGAGGAGCCGTCATCTCCGTCTTTCACAGGAGCAACGACAGACGTTCAACCACATGAAAGATGAGACTGGCTGGCATGCAGGTTCAAGGTGTACTCACTCTGCAGGTTAACGGGTGGAAGGCATTGGAAGAAACAACAGTTAGCGGTGAGGCTAAACAACTCAACGCACACACTGGCCTGGTATTATTGGAGCAGGCATGCAGAAAGGCTTAGACCACGCTTAAGTGAACTAGTGTAAATGTATGGAGCATTGTGACGACAGCAACAGCAACAACAACAACAAAATCTATACAGAGATTCTACTTTGTGTGGTATGTACAGATATACAGACTCTTCCAATGACCGGTCGTCCATGTTGTGCTCAGTTGATAAGACTTAACAGCTTCTTGGTGCCTTTTTACATATTCAAATACAGTATGTGCACATTATACATACATTATAAAGATAACTGTAATTAAGATGAAAAATTAAGACTGAAAACTGAGACAGAATCTCCAAAACCTATGAAATAAAAATCAAGAACATGTTTTTTTTTTTTCTTCAAGTAAACAAATTTAACAACACTTTATCAAAAATGTCTCTGAATCAATCTGGTAACATATCTTTGTCCTCGCTTCCCTCCAATAATAGAGAAAAGAAAATATACTTTAAAAAAACAAAAACATTTGTGTGTGTGAGGGCTTCGTCTCTACTGCAAAACAAATTGATGGTTACCTCAACACTTCAACTGATAATCTACAAAATGGTTGTTAAGACAAATGGGTAGTAATAATCATATTAACAGCATTGAGGTAGCTGTGCTCTGCCTAATGCAGAAAATAATGACGATGCATGGAGCTCAAAAATTACTACAGAGATTCATGCCAGGGCAAATATATTCAAGTCTTTCCCCCAAAAATTAGTATTGTACTATACGGTCCTCAGAATTACATCCATTTACACCCTGCATTCTTGTCCCCAAAGCCCCTCCCAAAAATTACAAAATATTAATTATCATAAAATAGTGTAAATTCTCTGTACAGCTCAAACTCAGCTCCGACACGGTGGGAATCGCTAAGTGTTCAAAACAAGATCAAAAGGAGAGAAAAGCGTGATGGTAAAATAAAACACAAAATGTTGGTCAAAGTCATAAAAATATGACTAAACCCTCCCTCCCCCCGTACGTGTTGACTGTAAGTTATTCTGGGTTAATGTAACTGTGTTAGATGTGTGTGTTAATGTCCACTTCACACTGGTGCACAGGGAGGGTAGTGGAGTGGAGTCAGTCAGGGCCACAACATGGAGGACACGTTAGTGTCGGTGCTGTAGATCCACAGCAACAGGGGCAGGGAGATGGCCACGAAGGGCCAGGAGATGCCCTCGGCACATGCAGACAGAGAGCAGCCTTTGCTGGCCGGCTTCTCCAGCTGATTACCAAAGTCCAAGTAGTTCCTGGCAATAAACTTTAGCAGCTCGTCCAGCAGGATGACGGGCAGGGAGATCTTCAGCACCATCATCCACTGGGTCGTATCCAGAGGGGTGATTTGGAAGATGACCTGGGAGAGAGCAGGACAACGTTCACAAAGTGACATTACAAATCTTCTCTTGGCAATTCTGAGTTTTGTTTCCAGATGACAGCGCCATCTAGTTATCATTGAATTAACTGGCTTTGTAAAACTTACAGGCAGAGGTTCCACATAGAGGATGAGGAAGTGGAGGGACATGGAGAGGCAGATGGCCCCCAAGAGCCAAACATTTTCCCAGGGAGGCATCCGCAGGAGAGACTGGTTCTCCGACAGACTGGACCAGAAGAGAAGACACAGATGGTGATTCATTTATACAGCTTTCCTTCCTTCCTTCTCCTTACTGCAACTGGTCTTTAGTCTTTCTGGGAGAAACGTCTTTACCTGTTGAGAGCATTGCACATCTCAATGGTAACGAGCACAGACAGGGCCATGGTCATTGGGTAGGGCGACTCAAACACGTGGCAGTCCAGACCCTCAAAGTCTGGGTTGTCTGGGGCGCACTGGAGGAAGTGGCTCTGCAGGGCGGAAGAGGCAGGGGAGTGAGCAGGAGGGGGAGGAGAGCTGAAGGATGAGCACTCAGACAGGCCGACTCACCAGCTGATACAGAGTGATCTGAGGTCCGTCTTCAGAGACAGTAAACCACCAGGCAGCAGCTCCCACTGTGGCTGCACCCACATAGCCTGAGAGCAAACACACCAAACATCACCATAACAAATTTACCAAACTGCATGAGAGGACGGACATTATCCTTCCATTATCAACTTACATCCAATAGCCAAGTATCTGAAGAAGAGCCAGCCAGAGATAAGGGGCTCCTTGGCGTTACGAGGAGGCTTCTCCATGATGTCCAGGTCCGGGGGGTTGAAGCCCAGGGCGGTGGCAGGGAGGCCATCGGTCACCAGGTTGACCCAGAGCAGCTGGACCGGGATCAGAGCCTCGGGGAAACCCAGCGCCGCAGTGAGGAAGATGCTGTCAGGAGAAATAACTCCAGTTAGCCTGAACATCAGCGCTGGATGTTGGACACGAATGATCCCATCAATCTATTATAATATAAAAAATAAATACAATCGGTTGAGGACTCACCAGACGACCTCCCCAACGTTGGACGAGATGAGGTATCTGATGAACTGCTTCATGTTATTGTAAATAGCTCTTCCTTCTTCAACGGCGGCCACGATGGAGGAAAAGTTGTCATCGGCGAGGACCATCTCAGAGGCCGACTTGGCCACGGCAGTGCCAGAGCCCATGGCGATGCCGATCTCCGCCTTCTTCAAGGCAGGGGCATCATTCACTCCATCACCTGTCTGTGGAGAAATATTTAGTTTGTTTGTTACAGAGGAGTAATTAGTAACACAAGAAAATCAAAACAATTTACGGTGACATTTCCGAGGCCAACGCAGACGGGATACCCACGTTACTATCTTTTCCAGAGAAGGAATAAAGACCAACTTCACAACCAAAATAAAGAAACAGAACACTTGTAAACCCAGATTTCATCAAATAGAATGTGAAACACTAATGATCAGTAAGCAACGTTTCAGAGTTCATACCATGGCAGTGATCTCGTCAAGTCCTTGCAGGAACTCAATAATCTTGGACTTGTGGGACGGCTCGACGCGGGCGTAACAGCGAGCGCGAGTCACGGCCTCGCGCTGAGCGTCGGGCGACAGCTCGTCAAACTCTCGTCCGGTGTAGGCCATTTGGTCGACGTCATCGTCCTCGCTCAGGATGCCGATGCGCCGGCAGATAGCCACAGCTGTGCCCTTGTTGTCTCCTGTGATCATGATGACGCGGATGCCGGCCTGGCGGCACAGCTTGATGGAGGCAGCCACCTCCTGTCTGGGAGGGTCCAGCATGCCGACGCAGCCGACGAAGGTCAAGTCGGACTGGACATACAGAGAGAGAGAGACGACACTGAATGTTTGATACTGAAAAGTCCACAAGTAGACACAAAATACGGCGAAGTCTATTAAAAACATCCAAACAACTGTACAAGAAGTTAGATGACCGTAACTCACCTCGTACAACACGAATTTGGCAGTGTCTGTCAGTATCATGTCCTCCATTTTGGGCGGGCTGTCTCGTGTGGCCAGAGCCAGGCACCTAAGGGTGTCCCGACCTGTCCCGTAATCACGGATCACAGACAGGATCTTTTCCTTGATGCTTTTGGTGAGGGGAACTTTGCTGTTACCAACTCTGACGTGAGTGCACCTATCAATAACTCCCTCCGGGGCCCCCTGTTGGTAGAGCGGAGGAATAAAATATTCACATCATGGTAGAAGACGTCAAAAGCAAAAACCATGTAAAATCACACGTTTCTTTCAGTATACCTTGATAAACATCTTGCCAAAGGAAGAGCGAGACTTGTTGGGGGTGCAGTAGACAGACATGGACTTCCTGTCTCTGGAGAACTCCAGGGTGAACTCCTTCTTCATCAGCTGCTTGATCACCTGCTCAGCCAAAAGGACACAACGAGTGAGGAAAAGCCTGCCGAGTGGGAGCAGTGGAAAGCTGCGTCGGTGCAGACGAGGGAGCTGGTGTCACTCACACAGTTGCAGGCGTTGGCTCGGTCAATCTGGGACAGGTTGTGAACTTCGGTGTTGAAAACGTTCATCTTCTCCACCAAACAAGTCAGCGCGGTCTCTGTGGCTTCGCCGACTTTCTCGTACACACCCTTCGCCTGACGCATCAGAAACATTCAACTTCAGATTTTATCCTTAAACACCGGTGGGTAGATTTTTAAGTTCACACATAGAGCTCATTTCCCTCCAACCCAGAGATGAAGAAGGAAAACAATGAAACTCACCAGCAGTTTACAAATATGTTTTGGTACATCTGTTAATGATACGCTTTAAAGTATACTACAAAAAGGCCTGTCTATCTTCAGGTAGGTAAATGTCACTTCAACACCTGCATATGTATGTATAGAGATAGAGATCAATATAGATAGAGTGCAGCTTGCTTTACTGGAGCTCAGAGTTTGAGTTACGCTCCATTTAGTACTTACAAAATACACAAAAAGAATCATACGGGACAACATTACACTCTACACATGTCTGACATGTAAAGTAGGATGCAGGCAGGGTACATACCTCGTTGAAGTCCAGAGAGGAGTCGTTACACAGGGCACAGATGGTAGCCAGTTCAACCAGGGCATCATACTGGGAGGTTTTCACTGGTTTATCATCCTGGTACCTGAGGGTGAGTCAAATATATTATTACAGTTCATGCAACAATGAGAACAATACCCATCCTTAACTCCCTTGAACACTAAAGTCAAATCAATGAGATATTTCAGCTTTCACCTGGTGTTATGGAGTCAGCTGTAAAGTACTCACACTTCTCCCTTAGGTGCGTAGGTAGAACCTGTGATGGTGAACTCTGACAGAGCACAGCTGTCGCCCTCGACTTTGTTGACAACGAACATCTGGAGAACAAGAGTGCACATGGGACACAAGAAAATATGAGTTTATTTTTAAACAGACTCCACTTAATTGAGCCAGTGTTTGAGTCGACTTGAAAGTTTCTTTACTGACGCAGCAGGTGGCAGCAGAAACCACAGAAAGAGGAGTGAGATCTCTTTAGACCGTCGATCAGCCGGCAGCCTTACAGAGTGCGTTTCTGTGAGGGCCAGGCTAGGTGGCCCGCTGCCTAATGTGAGAAAAGGGTGTTTAGTTTCTCCCCATGGAGTAAACAGAAGAGAGCGCCAGGGAGCGAGCAAAGAGAGACACTGTGCCCAAAGGGAAGAAGCCGCAGTGCCAGGCCTCCTCCTGCAAGACGCTGTCACACGCACACGCACGCAGCTCGTCAGGGAAAGGGTCCATCATAACAATGGCAATGACAAAGCAGCAAAACGTCTGCTGCTGGTCTTCTCTGATGATGTGACAAATGTAAACCCTTAGCATTTCAATACCTATACTGCTACGTATGCCATAAAGAAATATGTGGATGTCCCAATACATAGTATGTCAAGTCCACACGCCAGCATGCTTTTCTGGCTGTTCTGACTCACAATCCTCTGCACAGCAGATATATAAGCGAGAGGGACAAAGGTCCAATGTTATAATGAAGTAGTGTGTCCCTTTTGAATGCATACTGAATGCAACACAATGTACTAAAAGTAACAGTAATAATTGCTTTGTGTACGTGATAAAACAAGAATACATTTCTATGTCAAAATCTACCACAGTGTTTCTTACCTAAAATGATTGAAAGCTATGGCTGTCTGGTAATATGCCCTGAAAAATGTAACTCATCTGCCCGAACCTTAAAGTATTGTTCAAGCAGTATAATTTTTCTCAGTCGATCTCAACTGAACCACTAGACTTCATAATAAAAAAGGTAGGCTATGACTTTCTGGTTTTCCAGGCCTGAAAATTGCCAATTACCTTTCCAGGTTTTCCATGACGTACAAACCCTGGTCACGATACATCACTGAAAACTGCAGTATGTGGCCCTAACACAGAAGCCTAAACAACGATTTAATAAAAACTATAAATGAATGCCAAATTCAGGCTGTGCCAAAAAAAAACAGGCCACAAAAGAAGATTGCACTTGAATTAATAATGAAATGTCTTAATGTGGGGCCATGTAGTGCTGGGGTGCCACTCAGACACAGAGAGAGAGAAAGAAACTACAGGTTGGTGACGCAAGGTCACTTATGCAACAGCAGCAGTGCAAGTCATCCGACGGCTCAATGTTTTTTAGAGGAGCGGCAGACAGTTTGTTGCCTTCTTGTATAATAGCCCGGATACCTGGACACAAGGTACACTTCACTCTCTCTGTTTGCACATTGTATTAGCATTTCCTCCAACTGCTGTACCCTTAAGCAAACACCAGGCAACCAACACATATGAAAAAGCACTGAACTGAATAAACTGCTCTTCAATGTGTGTGAGTGTGTGTGTGTGTGTGTGTGTGTGTGTGCATCTCACCCTGGAGACAGACATCTGATTGGTGGTCAGGGTTCCCGTCTTGTCAGAGCAGATGACAGAGGTGCAGCCCAGGGTCTCCACAGACGGCAGGCTGCGGACGATGGCGTTCTTCTTGGCCATGCGGCGAGTGCCCAGGGCCAGGCAGGTGGTGATGACGGCAGGAAGACCCTCGGGGATGGCGGCTACGGCCAGCGCCACAGCGATCTTGAAGTAGTAGACGGCCCCGCGGATCCAGGAGCCTCCGTGGACGGGGTCGCTAAAGTGGCCGATGTTGATGATCCACACGGCGATGCAGATGAGAGAGATGACCTTGGACAGCTGCTCGCCAAACTCATCCAGCTTCTTCTGCAGGGGCGTCTTCTCCTGCTCGGTGGCCGCCATCTCGTCGCGGATCTTACCGATCTCTGTGTTAATGCCAGAGGCCACGACCACTCCCACGGCCTTCCCAGCTGCAATGTTCGTACCCTGAAATGACAACAAACGGGACACATATTGGCTCAAGTACATCTGATAACATCTCAGACGTCTTGACGTAACAGCAGAAACTGAACAAACACAAAGTCGAAGAGCATCAACAGGATGTGTGATAACTAATAAATAAGAGTTGAGCTTACAGAGAAGAGCATGTTCTTTTTGTCCTGATTGACAGCACGGGGGTCTGGCACAGGGTCCGTGTGTTTGATGACCGAGACGGATTCACCTACAAAAACACAAAGATCAGTTTGCATTTGTCCCTGCAGATGATCGTAGAAACAAAGCACAGCCAATTATCTACACAGAGAGCTCATTTATGCTGCCTCACTGATCTTTTAAATGCTTATGGATGTTTCAATTCAGAAGCAAACATGTTAATTGATAACCATGTCATGATACACTTCTGGGCTCATTCTGCAGCCAGCTCAAATTATTTTAGTCACGCTCTTCAAACGTGTGTAGGATTGATCCATTTATTTTGGATGAGGTTATCTGTGAGCTCTTATTTTGAAATAAAGGGAGTGTCAGCGTAGAGATAAAACATAACTACAAAGTTAAACCCTACTATAGCCTCGAACAAAACAGCTGACTGAACTTAGTCTGTGTCAGATAATATTGCATTTGTGACCCAGTCGGCTCATAACGGCCCAAGCTAAATTATAGGGCTGGGCAGTAATATCTAAGCCAACATGTAATCAAATCAATACCATTTGTAGCAGATTTAGATTTAATAATACCCATGTTTTCAGGAGAGACCGAGAATTTCATTGATAAATATTGCGGAAGAAAAATAATTTGATGTCTGTGATATTATCAGCAAACATCTTACCGGTCAGAATGGACTGGTCCACCCTCAGAGTTGTTGATTTGATTGAACAGATACGGATGTCCGCAGGCACCTTGTCTCCAACTATAACAAAATACATCCGCAATTAAAGCAAACACACAAACAAAAGTGCAAAAGCCTGAGGAGCATAAGCATGCAGAAACATATTTAGAAGGATTTGAAATTAAGTCTGCAACTGAAGGTTCATGTTTATTTGTAATGCATTATAAACGATGGCTCAATGTTTGTTTTTTTACACCACATGAATAGCGCTCCAATAACACCCATCCATATACTACTGGTACTGCAGAGTGGGAGTGTGTGTGTGTGTGTGTGTGTGTGTAGGCTGAATGACGAGTCAACAGATGAGATGTTGTCTATTTTCTGCAGGCAGTAACTCAGCATTAGCGTAAACTAAACTGACGCTCATTACAGGGAGGTTGCTTTGCAGAGCTGTGTTGCCATCGCTGCAGGGAAAGAAAGCCCAAAAAAAGGAGGAGGAGATGAAGAACCTGTGAGCCATAAAAGGCCTGTCTCAAAGGAAAAGGCCAATTTGGGTACATTGGAATTGCGGTGACCCAGTTCAGCTTCCTAATGGTACATAAAGGCAATCGAAACTGGGGAAATGGCTCAGGCTATGGCACAGTTCTGTGGGCGTCTTCTACATATAGGCCTACCTAGTTAAAAATGCAAATTATGTCAGATCGTTACAAAAGAAACCAGTAAACCCACACAAGCCTGCCAAATATTCACGGTCCTGTTCAGACCTGGCATTAACATGCGTCCTGGATGATCCGATCACATGTAAACAGCTTCAGTTCACACCAGGCATTAAAATGCTTCCGCACATGCTCAATAAAAGAAGAAATCAAAACAACACAGACTGGCTCGGCATGTTGCAGGCAGATATATATATATATATATATATATATATATATATATATATATATATATATATATATACACACATACACATACATTCATATATATAACACAAGTGTGTCAAGCCTTATGTCCGGCCCACCTCCACATGTGTTTTAAGTAAATGCATCGCAATGAGTCCTCTATGCATAGTGGTAACACGGTAAAGAGATTCAGCAAAATTTACCCAAATTACCATTTGGGGGAGACGCGTATCGTAATCCAAAACCCCTCATGACCTTCAGAGAAGGGAGGGGTGTGCTGACCAGGTTTAAATGTGGTCATATAATGGCAGCTGAAGCTGGATGATGGTCAACTGATTAGATGTCCCGACAGCAGAGCCAGGAACTCTGATCCGTCAGCAGGCATTGGCAGATCAAGAAGACAGACAGTCCTGAGAAGGACTAAAATGCATCTTTTAACCATCTGAACTTGGAACGACTGATGCAATGGACGGCTCACTTCTGAGAAAGTCACGCAACCTGGCTCATCGATGTTGCGCTGCTGGCTCAGGGAGAGTTCAATATACAAACTAAGATTGCAGTTAACTTTCTGATGGAATAGATCAATATAACCGTGATGCAACTTTTTGAGAAGAGGAAGGGATTATAAGCCAACAAGCTTTATAATCAGATGGTATTGCAACAATTCCTGTGCAAAGTCATCATTTCTGAAAATATACTGACAACTTCTAAGGGAGTGCTGAGCCGAGATGGAAGCTAAATTAATCCAGCCTGGACCTAAGGCTATCCCACCACCCAGTCTGCTCCTGGCTCATGTCCGGTTGCAGGAATCTTCAGGCTAACGGGAGGTCAGTGGCTGTTGTGCCCACATCTTTACAGAGACCCGGCTCCATCGAGACATCCCGGATCAAGCAGGACTCCAGCAGGACAAGGGAGGAGGACTCTGCCTTTACAACACCGATGCTTGGTGCTCAAACCAAGTCCAACTTAACATGCAGTGTTTCCTTGACGTTTTAAATGTTAAAAAGCCATTTACATTCCTCCTGATGTTGTCGTCTGTTGCGTTTTTATAGTGTAGTGACGGGGCGACAACAGCATTTTGTGGTGAAACCCTGTGTAGCATAATGACAATTAGTTATCCTTGAAAGAAACCAGTGATTGCCGAGATGGTGCCACCACTGTGAAACACTGGAATTGCCTGGAAACTGGAGGCTGTGTTAAACTGCAGACCCGCTATGATGAAGTGTGTGTATATGATCTGTCATTTTGCGTCAACATCCTACTCGGTTGCAGTACAAGCATCTCCTCAGACATGACGTCATTTTCACCTTTGTACTTGCCAACAGATAATAGAGTCCACAAATTTCAGAGTGACAAAAGTGCAGACTTGTCGGTGATACATTGCACCCGATGAGAATCAAGAGGCCTTTTAAAAAAACAACTTTTCAATAGTGGTCGGGGCGGTGACTGCACCGAAGTGGTTAGCTTTGACTGGCACCTGCCTCTGCCGTGTGTTAGGGGGAAAGCGTGTGGTTCGGCGGGCCAGCCAGGAGGGCCCATGTGCTGATGGCAGCTGAACAAAAGGCTGACCTCCTGTCTTGTTGAGTGGGCCCTTTCTGAACCGTCAACAGGTGAAGCATCGAGCAGCTTTCCAATACAGCTCTCACCGTTTAACGTACAGTTACGTGTGTACAATTATGCAAAGACTTTATCCAGCTGGGTACGTTATCAAAAAACTGTCTATAATACCAACGTTTCACTCTTCATCTGCTCAATGAAGATTTCCCTTTCTAACCTTTGGCAGTCAGTTGCACGAGAGAGACACCATGTTACCATGACTCAGCACAACCAATGGAAGGAAATGCATGGCAAGGAAACAAAACAGACAATCTTGTTTGGGCAAATGTATTGTTTACGTGGGTGATGCTACCTTAAACCTTCTATACTGTCTTACGGGTGTATTGTGGTGTGCATGTATAGGTGGACACTACAGAGGAAAGAAAAAGGATATTCAAGGCCGGAGGTTTTTTGCCATTTGTACTTGGTAAACATCACAAGTGAGCTTTACTATTGTATCAGCAAACAAGAGCAGAGTAATTAATGTTTAGTTAGCAGTGGCCTGGTAAGATAAACAAACCCCACCTATTGTCTCAGTTACGCAAGTATCATCTCTACACCGACTCCCTGAGATCTCTGCTTTATATTGGTTGTTTATGAATCTTGTTTGGGCAAATGTATCGTTTACGTGGGTGGGTGCTACCTTACACTTTCTATACTGTCTTATGGGTGCATGTATAGGTGGACACTACAAAGACAGGAACCTTTTTGCCATTTGTACTTGGTAAACATCACGAGTGAGCTTTACTATTTTATCAGCAAACAAGAGCAGAGTAAGTCCTGTTTAGTTAGTAGTGGCCTGGTGAGATAAACAAACCCAATATCATTTTCCTGTCGTTACATTGTCACAGATTCAAAAACAAGTCAACCGACTTTGGAGTTGATCCTTCACCTATTATCTCAGTTACGCAAGTATCATCTCTACACCGACTCATCTGCTTTATCTTGGTTGTTTATGAATCTTAAGCAGCAGCTGGCTCGGCCTCCACATAGCATGCAACTGTTTGTTGCCATAGTGTCAAAACGTATCCCACCACTGGGAACATTTTAGTTTTTCTTTCCTGTCAAAAATAATCATGTTTTTTAGAAGAGCCAGGCAGAAAATACATGTACATTAACCGTTTAATCTGAATTCAAATCTACAAGCCAGCTTTAATAATGGAGACTTACTGGTGCAAACGGTGACATACATATACCGATAAAACCAAACGCTGTGGTCAATGTGTTTATGCAAAACCTGACATGAATACTTCTCTCCAGCTGAGCTCCGCGCCTGCCGAGGAAACCGTTTGGCTCGAATAAAAACCTCTGTGCCCTTCTGTTGGACTACAAATGAGGTTTTAAGCTTTTCTAAAGCCAGCCTTCCTGGTCGGCAAGATGAGACCGTTTCTTTTCGTCTCGCTGACAAGTCAGGAACATTTGCCAAAAACGTCCCTCGGTGACAATGGATGCTTGCCAGACCACATTAAATGTCACATCACTATCCATGGTGTCTGGAATCTTTGTGGAGGGTGCGGGTGCTGATGGGCAGGGTCGCTGTGCATCGAGCATGGTGGGGGTGGGATGGTTATCTGCAAAGCGCTTCCATATAAGGTCATCTCTCTCAAGCACAATAGGAGCAGATGAAAGATCCTCCCCCCCCATAATGCTGCCCACATGAGCCCCCGGCTCTACCAGACTCCACAACTTCACAGGCAGCAGAGAACAAACCCACTGAGTTCTGCTGCTCTGAGAAAAGGCCAACGTCCAAATTTGCAAGCCCTTGACACCAAACTGTAAGCTGGCAGAGAGCAGTGTGTGCTGTGTTATAAAGAGGACTTAAAACCACAAGCGACTGTTACCACCAGCGTCACTGAAGTGGGTTATGGTAATCTTTTATCAGATTTTAGCTGTGGGCACTTTATTCATCATCCTAAAAATACTGACAATCTATATTATAATAATAATAAATCAAGTTAATCATTACTGATGATGTTCATCTATTCAAGCAAAATCCCTGATCTGCATGTAAGTGGGATCATTTCTGGAACAAGTCAGGGGTTAGTTTTTCATGCATGTATCATTTGGTTAAGCCATACACAAAAGAGCAGTCAGAGGACTAAACAGGGTAGACCAGCACCATGATGAAATCATGCATAACATAATCTAGTTCAGAGGAAAGTCTAAGAAATGCATTACACAATGTTATTTCCGCAACATTAAAGTCATTTCAGAGAGCGTGCGACTGATGAGCGATGATGTGGGAGTAAGAGGCAGTGTTTAAAACCCACAGCAGCACCCTGACACAGAGCAGCACCGATTGGCTGCAGCCTGCATCCTATTCTTCTCACGGCTGAGGCAGCCACAGAGGGCTGTCTCCGCCGTGTGTGTCCTCTACCTCGGTCCACAAGACATCCAACCAGCATCTGCGTCATCGCACTCCTCCTCTACGTGGCAGAGGTCACTTTGGAGCTTCAGCAAAATATTATTCAGGAAGAAAAAGGGAGCCTGACAGGAACCTTTGTAAACAATATATGGCAAATTTGGGAAGTTAGTTAAGTTGATGAGCTTCTTCTGACTGCAGGATAAAATATCCAGTTAAGCTGCCTGCTGGGCTGCATTTTTTTTTAAAGCCTCAAGCTGCTGACAACAAAGCCTCCAGCTTCCTTCATCGAGAGTGTTTAAATAACTAGGTCTCTTATATGCAAGAGGGAGCCATCTCACAGATTTCTCCTTAAATCAAAGCCAAATAATTAGGCTTTTCTACACTGTGCTTCACAAAATCAAAATGGCATGATTAGTACTGTCAACCTAAACCAAAGTATGCACAGTATGCCGTATGACACTAGAAAATGTATACATTTGAATTCCCAGTACACTCCTCCTCCATTTGCCCTTGTCAAGGTTATACAGGAGTCCTGCTGAACACTGTCCCACGTCACCTACTGTAGCTATGCTTCCCAGAGCAGAGTGGGTGATGCGTGCACAGGGTGGGACCAGACACCTGTCATCTTCACGACTGTCACTGCCTCTATAAATACACCATTCCAAAATCGAATCGGCCTATGACTACTAAAAATGAAACCACCTACCACTATGCACAGAAAGCGTTGGGTTAAACAGAGTATCAAGATAAGACTAGCGCTTTAAGGACATCAGCATTCCTCACATCCATCTGATCATCCCTCTGCAGAATTGTAGATGTGTGCGTGTGCTGCGGAGGTACGCAAATCAAAGCTTTACATCCTGACTGGAACTCGGCAGCATGAATTACTCCAGCGCTAAGTTCACATGCTCCATGGAGGGAAACTGTTGAGTTTGGACGAGACGCGAGGATGCGCAGGACAGTGTCACTAGAATGAGCTCAAAATGTGTGTGCGATTACACACAAAGTAGTCAAGTGGGCCTCGATACCATATGTGCCCAGCCCTTTGAGACAATGGGTTAATAAGAGCATCTCAAAATACCTCACTCTTGCAGGGTGAGTCACCTCTGCAGTGGCACATGGGGATGAAGGGGGGGGTTCAACTCCAGCTTGTGCTAAATGTGATCCATGACCATACGTGGACTGATTTGTTCTGTCCGCAGTGGGCTTTACCCGAGGCAAAGCCAGAACGAGCATCACTTTAAAAAAACACCAGATTTTTCTTTTATCTTGAAAAAGAAGGGAACCTAAAAAAAAGGTATTATATTGCCAATTTTCTGTGACTTTCAAGGTTCACATGTTAGAGCCTCCTGGCTGGATATCTGATACTCTTGGAGTCTAAGCAACACATACAACAGTATACAGTAACAATAACAGCAACAAAGCCCTGAGCGTTTAAATATGCACACGGCCAAGAGCAGCTCAACCTACCAGCAACCTCCACAATGTCACCAGGCACGATGTCTTTGGCCTTGATCCTCTGCACAGTTTTTCTGTCCTGCCGGTACACTTTCCCCATCTCAGGCTCATACTCCTTCAGCGCCTCAATGGCATCCTCGGCATTACGTTCCTGTGGAGACAAAAAATATTTCAGAGTTTCTCTTAACGAAGACATGCATATTCTTGGCTCTGCTGGACTACACAGTACGAGAGCATTTGCCTTTGAGGAGGCACTGGCTTTTTATATGTTGGGTGTTTATTTTCCATCAGGTTTTGGTTGGAGACATTCACGTTGTTAAGTGTATGAAAATACACTTGTTAGACAAATCAAATTACTTTCAGTGCAGAACTCGGTTGATTTAAAGTTGAATTGAGTGTCGTGAACAGTCTATAACCATATGCCAAGTGTATTAGGTTCATCTATTTAATCTTGTTAAACAAGATTAAATAGATGAACCTAATATACCAAATACAAAAGTATTTATGTTGAAACTGCTTTCAATACCATACTAACTTTGAGTTATTTACAAAAGGCACTTAAATTAATTGCATGTGTTTAAATGCTGGATTATTATCTTAAAAGTATTTTCTGTATGCGTCTGGTGAAATAAATAAAGCTAGGCAGGTAACATGTACAACATTTTTGCAGTAAAGTCATCATTCTGCTGCATAATGAAATTTGATTCACTTGAACAAAATGCATTAGATTTGGACAATAAAACCAGAATATTCAATTCAATAATTTCAGAGGTACAAAAGGAGATGTAGTGCGATATAAATACTGTGACTTCCTCGGATCCTAAAAGTGTCTCACCTGCCACACGCCAACGATGGCATTGGCTATAAGAATGAGTAAAATGACAAACGGCTCCACGAAGGCTGTGATAGTTTCCTCTCCCTCCTCGAACCAGGCCAGGACCTGAAAACAGTTTGAGAAACATGTCATTATCTATAAAAAAAAAAGACATTTCACAGAAGAATTAGATAACAACGATTAGTTAGGGACACAATTGTAAACAGAAAAAAACAAGTTGTTTATAACAGATGAAAAACTGAAAAATGACCTCTGATAGATGGAGACGTCCCAAAATAACTGGACACTGAACTTTAGTCTACGAGTAGTGCATTTACTCTAGTCATTGTTCAAATTCAATTATTGTTTTGTTTTTAACTGCCAATACTGCTCAGTTCTTTTGAATTAGAATTCAAACTTCTTCAAAGGCATTTGATTAAAAAAAATGTTATGTCAGTCATCAAGAAGACTGGTCATCAAGAAGACTGTTGCAACTCTGATTAACACAGTTGGACATATTTTCTATATATTAGAACCTCTTACTGACAAAAAATAAACCATATTCTGACCTGGAGTCTCATTTAGATCGTTGTTCCTGAGAAAACACACTAAAATTACTCTATGCGTCATAGGGAATTAGTTAATGGAACATAATGTAATAAAGCAATCACCCTCAGTAAGACCCAAGTAGATGCCAAAAACATTAACTTAAATGACGACAGGAGTAACTCTTATATCCATTTAATACAGAAGCACACCGCATAATAGTGCTCTCCTGTAGGTCATAACATCACAAAGAGATTTACATTACTCAGACTTACCTAAAGCAAAAAGTACATTATAGATCATTTTCAAATAATCAATGAGTTATTTATGTGGCGGTCCTCAACCAAAGAACTCCTTAGACTTAGAAGAAGTGGACATAAACAGTGGGATGTCACCCATTAGTTTGCGGACTACAGTTCTAAAGCCTTGATCGTCATTTTGGTCGTTGTCATCTTTTTTTTTTTAAACACGAGATGGTGGAGCCAAGTACAACAAAATGCTGAACAAGACATTTTTAGGTGACCAAAAAGATTATGATACATTTTTCATGTACTGAAAACACACCGTGAAAGTGTAAAAGTTGTAAGACGACAACGCAGACAACTCTCTGACTGGACATCGCTGTGGTAGCGACCTGTCAATCATAAGGTAGCCACACTAGAGCATAACCTGCTTTATGGTCCATTTTACTCTAAATGGGACCAACATTTGCTGAACATCATTCTGTATTGATGAAAACGTGAAACTAGCAATTGAGACAATAAACTTATGTTTACTTGGGTAATAAAACAACTGAGAAGAAGGTTTATTTTCTCAGTTGCTAGTTTCACATTCAGAGGAGACGCCCCCTGTTGGCCATTAGAAAGAATGCAAGCTTAAGGACTTTCCACACCGACCTCACTTTTCAGACCCGGATGTTGCCTCCTGACAATAATACAAAAAGGGACAATGGCAGCAAATCTCACATGGAAGAACATTGGTACATGAAAATGATTCATATTTGTGCTTGGTGGGGGTTGAACAACAAATTAAATCATCAAAATAGTTTGTAATTACCTAGTTGTTGATGAACTAATCAAATTCTTGTTTTAACCCTATTATATACACTACAGCATGAGTAAAAGCCATGAATAGCACCTCATAAAATAATGCATTTTAAAGAAGCAAACCCTTAACTGTGCCCTCAAGACTAAATTGAATCATGCAAACAGAACATGTTGATTAAGTTTGACTAACAACTTCAACAGTTAGCCAAGAGTTCTGAGTTTAATTCGCTTTCAAACTGGATACATATCAAAGTTTAGGAGGGATTAATTCGATGTGGAGGGTGGTGTGTGTGTTTGTCAGATAAGAGCCCTCCCACTGAGGAGTGAGGGCCCAAATTTGGTCTTGAGTGGTGCTCTGTTCCCCTGTCAGACAGCAGCCACTGACACCTCTGTATCAGCTGACTGGACTCTGCATGCTAGAGATCAGCTCTCACACACACACACACACACAAGGGGCCTCACTTATTAAAATATTCTTCAGCCATCCGAGGTGAAAAATGTAATACTGCAGAAATTAATCGTGCATTGCAGAATACCAAAGATGACTTTCTTTTTTTTCTTTTTTTAAACGTGCTTATTTGTTGGTTATTTTTTTTCCATAAAAGCTTGCACTTTTCAAATGAATTTGGGGAAACAAACTTAACAGGTTGTACATGAAGCCTCGTCTTTCCACATGACATCAAAACAATAAAAAGAGATACTACTACAACGTGAAAATGTATGTTTGATTTAGCTTTGGCCACTATTAAACATTTATCTGTCCAGCACTCAAAGTCAGCGACCCGAGGGAGACCGAGGTAAGTCATTACACAGCAGTCATGCTTGACGACTCAGATGTCTTACTAGGCACATGGTGATGGCAACTCAATGCCGTTACTGCTGTTGTCACCATTCCTCAGATGGGTCGCGAGCCTTCTCAGCTGTTTAGCCTTTGAATATGCGAGTGTAACCCCAGCCGGGTTAAACACACTGAAGACATACACACTGCGTAAATCACCCACTGCCATTCAACACAGGGCTTAAAAATAATCCCGTCTACAATTTTGACTTCACATAAACACACTCGAGGTGGCAAGGAAAAGCTATGTGTAGGAAGCGTTTGCTTGTCCCGAGATTCCCTTAACTTTTTAGATTCTCTCTCTCTACAGGTTAGAGTGGAAGAGACAGGAGCAATATTGGGGAATATAAAAATAACTCAACGCAGCACACTGAAAAAGACACAATTTCAAACAGTGGAAGAAAATGTAGTGAAATACTTACAAAAGATATACATGCGGCCAGCAGAAGAATACGAACAAGTAAGTCTTCAAATTGTTCGAGGACAAGCTCCCACAAAGATTTCCCTGCAGAAAAGAGATTTTAAATAATAATCTATCACAGAAACGAGTCATCACAAAATGACAGTAGCAATATCTGTGACAGTAGCGCTCACCTTCCTCCGCTGGTAACTCTGTGTGGCGAGAAGCGAGAGTCAAACCAGGGGCCGAACAGGAAACGCACCAGAAAAAGAAAAGAAAAAAGGAGGGTAAGTTGTGTATAAATACTTTTTTTCCCATTCAATTTGGAGGCATGCAGTTCCTGTTTCATAATGGGGAATTAATTCCACAAAAAGACAAGAAGAGTGCAAAGCTTGAAGAGCTAAATCTCAGACGGTAGACCAATCGATGCCTGGCTCTGAGCTCACACAACAATGTTTGCAGTGTCACTTAACATCTTGATGATTTAGTCATCATACAAACTCTCCAAGACCACAGAGTTTTTATTGAATACATATAATTATGTAGTGTGCGTGTAGATTCCCTTGACCGTTAAACAAGATGTTAGGTCATTAATATGAATAAGCAATATCTAATGCTTATTTGCCAGATTACTATATTCACCTTTCAGGTTTACACTTCGAACAGTGGCATAGTCCACCTTTATTACGCAATGGGTATAAAAGAAACAAGGAAAACGCCAATCAATGTAAAGGTCAAAGTGATTTAAAGGGGTGGGGGCGGGGTGTAGCATACCCTCCATGACCTCCCAGGTGATATTAATATAAAACAGCCGTTTAAGCCTGGAACAAGGGAGATTAACTTGAGGGATAACGTGACTCCGGTGGCCGCGGTTCAAAAGCCTGCCGGATCTCCGGGCTGATGTGTTGCAGACAGCCAAGCAAAAGGTTACCGTGTTCAACAAAGTCCCCAGGATTTAAAATATGGTCCCCAACGTCCCAGCGAGGGCTGCGTTTCACAATGTTACCACAGTGTTACCACAGTGGTACACTGATACGGTGTGTTACAGCGGTACACTGATACGGTGTGTTACAGTGTTACACTGATACAGTGTGTTACACCGATACGACGTACCGCACCGGTACAACACCCAACAATGTTTAACAATGTTACAATGTCCTATAAGCAATGATTCATTAGTTTATTCGGAGGAGACGGGAAACCCTCGAGGTCACATGTGATGACGTCAGCCAAAGCCCTTTATGGGGCCGGGTAACACCGGCCGGCCGATGATGTTGGTGACTTTTACCCCATATCCATGTTACAATGACAATACATTTGTTTCCCCTTCTTTCTTTTAAACATAGTTTCATTCACAGCAGCGGCATTTATCGGCGGTGTAAAGTGTAAACTGTCGTACCGTTTAGGCCCCATTTCTCCTTCAGTCGCTTCACCTCGTCCAGGGAGAGTCCCGTGCTCTCGTTGACGCAGAAATAACTATAAACTTCTTCCACACTCTTCGTGTGAGAGTTCTCCATGGCGGACAGGCGGCTCCTTTCCCACACGGCTTTACGCACACTGCCTCGACGTTTCCCACTGGGCTCTTTAAAACCAGTCACTACTTCAATAGTTCTACTGAGAACTGCAAGTTCAACACTCGGGGTAGCTATGGTTAGCTATTCGCGGCGGTCTCACGTGTCCGCCCCCACCACCACCTCTCTCCTTCCTCCGCTGCGCAGTTAGGATTTTCTTCACGCGAATTACTGAATAGAAGAAGAAGAAGAAAAAACGTTGGGTTCAGCCAAACTCCTCTTCGGTGTCTGGGTGAAGATCACTCTCTGGGTCCTCTTATCTCCGAACAATGGTGAGAACTCGTGGGCAGCAGCGTCTCGTGTTACGGACTGCATTCAGCCGGTCCAGGTTCCTCCGTGACTCACCGTGCCGCTTTCTCACCGTTGGCGCAGCTCTCTGAGGCTCCACACGGTGCTGACAGTCTGCCTTTATCAAAGTGCCTCACTGCTGCCCCTCTTCCCTGCGCTGCATGTGGACTCATATCATTGGATGAACGGTGTCAGCTGCGTTCAAACTAGAGACATTTAAAAAAAAAAAAAAAAAAGAAGGAAGGAAGGGAAAAAAAAAAGAAAGGAAAAACACACACAGGAAGACGAACACGAAATAGAAAACCTTGGCAGGGATACATAAGTCTCCCACATGGCATCCCATTCAAACCCTGCGGTGTCCCTCGTATGTAAACCATCATGCATACATGTTAGTGTTTAAGGAGATGGTCGCACCGTAGTTCAGTAACGCTACTGATGTAATATACCCATACCCAATGACATGTTTTCCAAATTAGTAAGACACACATTGCATAGTGCAGACGCGGAAAAGTTACTTGTGAATAGTAAATCATTTTAGTGTGGGCAAAGCCTTCAAGTGGCACGAGAAGCAACAGATGTTCCATATTTTACACGCAGAAACACGGTTGGCATGTTGGTTGGCGTTGCAATCTTAAGGGTTGTAAGGGTTTGAGATTTTCACGGTATGATTATCTTTGAAAATATCACGATTTCAGTGTTACATTATTATTATAATTATTATTATAGTCCGTCACAATTACCCTAAATGGACATAATTATAAACCTAACCAAAACAATTCTATGTGACTATAATATGTGTTATACATGTTAGTTTACATGTAAGCAGCGCTATAGCATGTTACATGAACTACTACATGAAAAAACACCATCAGCTGTGGGCTTTTGAATTAATGTGCCATGCTAATTAACATATTTACATATTACTGAAGGTGTGTGACACATTATTACATTACATTACATGTCATTTAGCTGACGCTTTTATCCAAAGCGACTTACAATAAGTGCTTTGGAGACACAGCGACACTGCTCTCGTTTGAACTTATACACAAACTCTTGTGTTTTATTTCTTCAATATCATAGATAATAGTGCTGCACACACACAGTTAAGTACAACTTGCAAGATTCACAGACTGCATAACAAATTCCCCCAGACTACAGGCCTCCCATTACAGAGGGCCCATGTCTTATTGCCTTACTGACTCATTTACACTTGACTAGGGGCCCGTGTTTGCCTTGAGCAGGAATGAGTTCATGCTCAGAATAGAGAACAGAAAGATTGGCAACAGATCAATGTCGACAAAGGATTAACAGTAGTTAAGAACGAAAACTATGGGAAGTTTTTAAACAAACCAGTGCCTCCAGATAACACAAGAAAGTCTTAACGGGCACTATCAATAAAGCCAGCATGACACGTCGACCACATCTGCATAACAATGGTAAAAGGAAGCTAATTTGCCTAATAGGAGTGAGGGCACTAGGTCAACTTTGGACCCCCATTGTTCTTCAGGGCGTAAAGTTGTCAGATGTTTTACTGGCGTGAATCATCTGTTAACACGTCTTAATATGGCCCCAAGAAGCACAAGGAAATAATAACGTGGCGCTGCCCAGTTGGACATCAAGCAGCCTTTTATAATGCACACTTGATCCGCTTGGCACAAGAGCCACTGATAGATGCTGTCAACAGCAGATTAAGTGTCTGTGGGAGGGAGGGAGGGAGGGAGGGAGGGATCCCGAAACATCCATGAAGATATTTGTTGAGAACAATATGAAGCCCTCGAACTGTAAGTCTATGTGGACAGACATTTGAGCCACGTTTCTTACTTTAAAAAGTAATCAAACTTCTAGACAGGAACTAAAATTCATCCTGTCCCATATGTAGTTTTACATTTATTTATGAATTATACATTAATAAAGCATATCATTTTGACAATTAAATGTTTTTTGTAGACTCCATGATATAAAGGCAACGTAACATTTCATACTACTTCAGTTTAAGAAAGCAAACATAATTCTCTTAATCATCATCAAATCACTTGATTTCTATGAATAACTATCTATTAGCTATTAGTATTAGGTATTCACTGTATTACGCATTCTGTTTAAACTGAACTATGTGAATACAGCTTTATCATAAATCAGTAATTTATGGATCGGCAATTATGTTATTATTCAATAGACAGTGGCCTTTTTTTATTGTAATGAATGAATCAAAACTAAATATACATGTCATAGAAATACATAAACAATCAAACTATCTGTCTCACATATAGAAGGTTATCTTGAAATAGAAATCTATTATAGAACAATAGTGTATGATATCAAATGTAAAAAAGCAGAATAATAGGATAATTTCATCTGCACTGTCCAAAGCGACGGAGGTCCCAGTGAATTCCAAAATTGGCAATGCACCATGTCCAAGGTCATGGTGGGCTATGCCAAATATAGTTCACCGCAGGAACATCCCGAGTGCACCACTTTGTATGCCGTTATCTTCTGACACTTTGATTGAAAGGGTGTTCTTAAAAGATATGGCAAAAGGGGGTCTTCAGGGGCCAAAGAAAGTGAAAACCAGAGTCCTGCAACACCTCCCGATACACGTGTTCTTTAAGTTGTCGATTCTCAAAGGAGCGGTGTGGTGCTTACACAAGATAACGGGACACTCGACTGGCAGTGTGTAACAGACAAGATGTCGGGGGAGATAAACCCTGTGAACAATGAGACAAACCTTGTGCTATAGTGTCCAACAGGATAGAACAGGATATTAAGTTGAACTGTGTAGTCAACGTACTGTCGGCGACCTGCAGTGGCCCTCTCTGGACGAGTCCTCACAGCACCAGCCTATGCCCTTCTCCCTCCTGGATCACCTGACCCACACACTGGCTCTGAGCTTTTATGAAGCACTGCTTCTTGCACTCCATGAGCTGCTCCAGGTCACGCCACATCTTCATCTGCTCCATGTTGGCGCTGTGGCTCTCCCTCACCATCTTCTGCTTCTCACGTAACTTCTGGAATCCACAAAGAAAAATACGGATTGATAAAAAAATAAACCTTTTCTGTCCAATATGAGCCTGGTCCCTGTTCACAGACACTTCCACACACAGCTTCCAGTACCTTTCCTTGTCTGTCATGTTGTTGACAGAATGAAGACACCTATACTGTTATCAGCTCTTAAATACACTCTTCTCACCTTGCCAAGTAACTCCTGCTCTGCAATGTTCTTCATGTACACTTCCCTGCAAAAGAAGCAGAAGGACATCATTCAAATGCTTTTTTTTTTTTTTTTTAAAAAGGTGCGGTGTATCAGCTTATCTTGATATCGCGAGGTGCGGTAAGGAGTGTGGTAACTCCCTTTGCTGTGTGAGAAAATAAACTGACTGTGTTCTAATAAGAGCTTCCAGGGGTAAAGCGTGTATTCAGCTTGCGAGCAGCTGGCAGGCCTGTCTCTGCACGCTCACCTGATGGCCTTCTTCCTCTCTTGTGGATCAGAGGACACGTAGGCCTTCATCTCTTCAGCTGCCCGCTGTATTTGCATCTCAGTGATCTGTGGAGGGCCGAAATGGAAAGTTTTTTTGTTTTTTTCTAACCACAGTAGGTGTTTGGAGGCAGGTCACTGCTGAGACATTTTATTCACTGCAGCAGCAGCAGCAGCACTCATGTGAGTAGCAAGCCACTGCTCAGAGTTTGGAGCATCAATTCTGATTTGACATTGGTCGTCTGGTTAAACATTGATAATGATGCGTTAAACACCCACCCATGTGGCTAACAGGAAAACAAATCTTTTTTAAAATACATGCCTCTGACATGGAGTTGGTATAATGATATCGGTTTTCCTCCTGGGCCGTCTCCCCGATCAACGCTTTCACCTCCTTAAGAACAAAGACATACTCTATGTGTTCAAATATATAAGATATTACAAAAGAATACACTGGAAAAACACCGTATTCATGTTTTCAAATTGTTAGCTGTATTCCATCTAGAGTGGGAGAATAAACACACCTGCTCCAATTTAGATCTGTTGCTCTCCAATCCAGCAGCACAACTTTCATACTGCGCCTTCTTTTCGTCATACTCCTGGCTTAGTTCCTGTTAAGATAGGAATCCAAACATTCATACCCAAAATGTGAGAGACATACAACATATTTTACATACAGTTTAAGAAGCGAGACCAATGCATAGAATGCACAATGTTCCACCCTCTTGTCACACTCAACAAAACACCACAGCTGGCGTTTGGGCAGTTTAACCTACAACAAAGTCTATTTATGTAAGATGGAAGAGCGATTCTGAGAACACATGTAGGAAAATTAAAGCCTCCGCTTTAGCTCTGGGATGCGGGGGGCTTTCCCATTGTACAATTTATTTATGGACTGTGTAAAAACAACACACAAACACAGTACAAGCTAACTCTAACTGGCTTGTAGACACACAGTAAAGATCCCGCCAATTGATTTTAAATTGACGGCAGATTCATTGTTTTTGCTCTGTGATTCGTTTGTGAGATGTATTTTTCGCTGTATGTTTTTTATTGCATTGTGGAGTATGAACGAATGACATCTTTTCTTTCCCAATACTGACTCACAGACTACTTTGACCCTGTGGTACTCGTAAAATCGAGATGTGTGTGACAATACTGTTTCGTCATGGCTGTGGGAGGTCCTTATTCAAATGTGGTCACCTGGCAAACTTTCTTTCTGAGCACTAATTGTTGGGTTGTAAGGATTCCTTGAAGTACAGGTGTTGTAATGCGGGGGCGATGCTCACCTGACACCGCTGCCTCAGTGACCGCAGCTCTTTGATAATGGGTGCTAGAGCTGACTTCTTCTCCACTATCATAGAGTTTAATTTCTTCACCTGTAAAAGCAAGCCAATAGCACACACTCCATTAAACTGAACAGCAAAAAGATAAGTATGACACTAACTACAACGTAAATGGAGAGTAAATGGTATTTAATGCAATCTGACAAATCTGATCAACACTGATTGTAAAAAGAGCATTAAGGGCCACGATAAAGGTTATAGGACAATATTCAGTAACAGTTTGGTAAGTAGTCATTAAAAACATTACAGGTTTCAGCTTTGTGGCAGTGCCATTGCAAAGGACTACTTTCAGGTTGGAGCCAGGGATGTTTGACTTCATCATTATAAATGTGTGCAAATGTACAAGCTGCCAAGCGGATCAACAAATTCACTGCAGCCTGGAGGCCTGATCAGAGGCAACTGCTTCCCTCTGGGCCTTGACACAAAATAATGATAGGGTGATAAATAAGGTAGAAGCTGGGCACCATGCTGGAATAATGTATTTACCCGTTTGTGCTGTGACCCTGAAAGGTATTAGCCTGGAGCCTTTATGAATGGAATTGCACACTATTTGTGCTTATCAACCATACAAATGTGTGTAAAGATAAACTAATTTTATAACTACATAGCCCATAAAGTCTCTTTATTTTGCCAGGAGGGCAGCACTGATCTTTAATCCTGTTTTTACAACCCTGTTGCTGCTTTAATAATCTCCCTAGCTCACACCGAGATGAGGCTCCAAACAGTTTCAAAGCGTTTTTACCGGGTTCCAGGAATGACAAACATAATTTGTCCTCAAAAAGGGATGTCGCAAATACAGATTTTAGGAAAAACATTTTCCAACATGGTATAGCTACCATTTCAGACATGTCGTCCAGGGTGCGGCCCTTCTTCTCGTCCAGCTCGCTCTTGATGGCCGACACCCTCTCCAGTTCCTCCTGAGTGTTACTGTAGCCAGAGATGCCCTTCTCAGCTTCCACAGTTTGCTTGAGAAACAAAACAGACACGCGACGACTCAAGTTCACGAACAAACTCGGGAGCGAAATCGAATGGTTGCATGAATTTATCATGGTATCAAATCAACGAGTCTCGCTGAATAACTACAGCGGCATGAACCATCACTCGGCGTCTCGTCAACGACTTTACAATTTGAGTGCATTTCTTTTTTTGGAAAAAGGATATTAAACCCACGGCAAGATACAACTTACAAAACAGGCGACCCTATTACTGCATATCTCATTTGCAGGAACAAAGCTACCCTTCATCACTTCCATCACTTGACTCTCTCTCTCTCTCTAGCTGATAAAATACATAGAAATGTATGAAGAACTATCCAGCTGAACAATCAGGCTCACACATAATGAGAGAGGCAGACCCATCAGCAGCTGGACACGCAATAAGAAGGAAAACGTTAATTGCTTTAATAAATCCTGTGTGGGGTGCGCAGACAAGAGGAGGAGCAGCAGCAGATGCAGCCGGCAGAAATAGCAGCCGAGCCTGCGTCAGACAGTCTTGTCAGCGAGTCCGTCAGTGAGTCCGTCAGCGTGTCCGTCAGCGAGGCGACAGAGGCGTGAAGCCTTTTCCAGGAACATCTTCGTCGTTCGCAAAAAACTGCGCGAATGAGGAGATCAGGTGAAAGCAGCACATTTGGAACGGCAGCGTGAGTGCAGGGCGATGATTACTCACGCTACCTTTTAAATGACCAGTACCCAGCTGCTCTGAAGCTGCTTATTGGATAAGAAATGATGTGTAGGTCAATGTGGCATTCAAATGGTCAAGTGCCAATGGTTAAAGAAACAAGAAGAAAAAAGAAAAAAAACTCTTCCTCCCTATTCATCAAGAATTATGCGTGAATTTCTGCTTGCAGCTTGCACAAGACTTAATATAAAAAATAGCAACAAGTGGATCCCATTCCATCCTTTTTTTTTGGTGTTGCCTTAAATATGCTCCGTCAAAATGAAAGTTAAACACAGGAGATGGTTGAAGAGTTACCAGTTTCTGTTGGACGGTCTCGTGTCTCTGCTTCAGAATCTCCTCCGTTCGTTGCAGGACTCCGTATTCGGCTTTCAGCTCAGCAATCTCCTGTCGTTGCTTCTTGTATACTGTTCCCTTGCCGCGCAGTTTCACCACCAAACGTTTCAGCTTTTGAAGAACAAAGAAACAGAATACAACATTAAATCGAGCACTAAATATAACTTTTAGGGAAGAGAATACTAAACTAGTGCTTTCAAATGAAATGTTGTGGTCTCTTTGCTACACTGGTATTTACAAGGTCTTTAAACCTGCAATTAGTCATTATATGGGCAGCGGAAACAAGCTATAAACACAGCACTCACATATTATCACCTCCTGAGGTCATATGGGTTAGCAAACTGTTAATTATTTATGCTTTATCTTCACACAGCCCCATTGATTTGGAGTTGTGCGTCATTTGACACGTCTGTCCAATATTAACTCTCCTTTTGGCTCTGGTTTGGTCTCCACCAACTCCCGAGGAACCATCTGGCTCTTAACCTGCTAAATATTCCACCATGTTCACCAGCTGGCCACTAACGTTGCCCTCCTGACATTTGGTGCTGGGCAGCTAGTGAGTTCTTTCAGGGCTTTTTGTGTGTGTAAACAGCTATCTGCAGCATCTGGAGACTGCGAGCAGTGACGCTGAACCATGACAGTGCATTTGCAAGCTGTGAATTCAAAAACTAAAAGCTGAAAGACGTTAAACAGGAAACTGAAGTTAAACAGGAAACTGAAGTCTGTATATGTGGGTTTGTCAGTACCAGTGACCCCTTTCACATACATTTAGTCAATTAATTAATTGTTATTATAAAATATAGATTATAGCGGCTTAAATATTAAAGAAATGAGCATGTGTTTTAGTGGTTCCTGTTCCTGCTACCAGCAATGTAAATGCTTCTTGGGAAATGCATAGAAAGAGGCATACATACAGTCTATACTTGACAACATGGTGTCCGGCACAGCTGAGATGGAGAAGGAGAAGACAAAGGATTGAGCCATGGGAGGGAGGGGATTAGAGAACAGCAGTGACTGCGGGCAATGCCACGACCTGCAAACAGTCACTCGATCCTTTCAGGTTCACAGCCAGCTAAGTACAGCAAACAGCTTCATCTGGCAGAATAGCTGCTTTTAGTGGTTGTTCAGTCACCCTGAATGTCTGTCGGGACACAATGAAGAGCAGCTATAAATGAACATGGACACGGGAGAACAGCCCCAGAAATCACTAAATGTGCTTCATGTCCTTCCGGGATCCACGTGTGTGTGTGTGTGTACATTTATTCTTTGTGTATTCTGGGACATCAAGGGCAGACATGACTGAGAGAGGAATTAGCACAGCAGAATAATACTGCACAGCGTTCCCGACAGTGTCCCCCCAAAACAACTGCTGGTAAACTGTCATATCACCGCCACTTGTTTCAGACATACAGTGCATTCACACCAACACACAAAGCTGCAGACAAGTCAACAGAAACATGAACGGTGCAGCACATACTCCAAATAATGTGCTGTACAGTAGCCTCCATCCAAAATCACCAACATATTTTTAAAAAAGTAAGCATGTTAATCAGATGGCTGACGGTGTCTTGCCTGCAGGAAGACTACATTTAACCAGCGCGATGAGGCTGGTTGATAAAGCGGTTTCATGTTACTGGCCAACCAATGATGAGCAGATGCAGTCATGCCTCTCAGAGAGACCCTGCAGTTGGTGGGTGGCATGTGATGACACATAACCAGCAGAATGGAAAATACCTCTGATAAAGTGATCATCTCCACTGTGGCTGATGGCCCAAAACTACCAGGGAGTCTGATAAACGGCATTTTTCCATTCGCTTCATTCATGTATCGTCTCAAGGGCCCTCTTTGTCGTTACAAACAGCTCCCTCTCATCATGTCAGTCAGACTTAAAAAGGAATGTTAGTCTCCCATTAATTGTAATATATCGTCAGAATTGCTTCCGTCTTAAACCCGTGGTATTGCCAGACCTTCCTCCAACATCTCATGATCTGTCTTCCAGCACAAAGAAGACGTTGCTACTTCACATCCACTGTGTGGCTCTGGTGATTGTTTTCTCTTTCGTTACTGGAAATAAATAAACACGTGAGAAGTATTTGTTTTCCACAGATATTTTACTTCCTCTATTTGTGAAACCATTAGTTTTGTTTGTGCTGCAAAAAACATCACCCTCTGACAGATATGTGCTCTGTAATAAAGACCCAGGACATTTCTTTGAAGATCTGACCAATTGTAGAAACCATCAAATGCACCGTGGAGGCCTGAAAAGGTTGTCCACATGATGTGTGTTTACTTAAGTAATTATCTAAGTGTGTGTGTGGGGGGGCTGTAACTCAGCTTTTAGAGGGGGTTCGATTCCCTGGCTCCTCCTGTCTGCATGTTGAAGGGTCCTTAAGCAAGACCCAGAACATCAAGTTGTTCTTTCACAGTCAAATGTCATGCATGTACCTTTATGTATTGGCAATAATGCACTGATGCTAAAATGCTACATTTAGCATTATAAATGTCTGTGATGGAGATTTCCTGGAGAGAAATGAACCTTTTTTTAAATAGTTTTATGCCACACAGACAGGCCAGAGGCCGGGGTCAGGATCGGAAACAATCCCCCTGGAACAAAACACTCCATCCACACGGGTTGACGGCAGCCCAGCAGGGCAGAGCAGCGACAATGCTGCTGCAATGACAAACAAATTTAACTGGAACTCTTTTTGCCTCAGCAAAGATCCCAGCTCTCAACTCATGGATATCAATGTGCATCAAACAGAATGATAAGAATGACCATTCACACATATGGTCCCAGCACAAGCCCCTCTGCAACTACAGAACTGTGTATAGTCGACTCTACCTCTAAGCTTAGTGTATGCACGGGCAAAAGAAGAAGTGACCGCTCCAGGATTTTCTCACTTAAGCGCGACAATATTACGTCGTTTTTTCTCTCCCTGTCAATAGTTCAGTTCTATTCATCAACATGACAGCTCAGAGTAGACCGTGCCACGGCTCTGAAAGGGGGAAGAGTACATCCTCCTCGCCACGCTGTATAAATAAAGACAAAAGGTTTCATGCTCCCAGTCTGCTTAATGTGTCCAGCTGACTTAAATTAGGAGATTGATGACACTCAAGATTTGGGAAAAGGCCATCTTTCAGGCAGTTCGCACAGTACAGTACAGTTCCTTGTTCTGGATATTCTCTGTTGTGTTCTATTCATGGCTGTGTATAGGAATGTGGGGGAGAGTAAGGAAAAGGGATAAGTAACATTTAGACAGTGAGCTTGTCTGTGTTTAGATAAGAACAGAAATAGCCTCTTGTGTTTTCTGTGGATTGCAAATCTACTAGAGCTCCCAGAGATAAAGCTGGAGTTTCTCGGCAATGTCAGCAGTTACCATGAACAAAAAGACGAGAATTGTGCACAAGAATGTTTCTTTTCTTGGCTATTGTCTGTTCAGCTTAATAAGATCAACACAGCTTGGTGGAAACTCAGGAGATGGTAGAAGATATTTAGTGACTGCATGTCTTTGTGAGTGAAAGAAGAACATCAAACGGTGTACCTCATCCCCCCGAATGACCTCTCCACCATCTGAGGCTTGTGCCTGGCTGCTCCTCTGCCTCAGCTCCCTTTCTGCTGCGGCCAGCTCCTCCCTCGCTTCCTGAAGCTCCTCTGCCTTTGACTCCTTCCTTCGAATGATGATGGAGGCCTGCAAGATTCAAGTTTTATCATATATATATATATATATACACGACAACCAAAGAGCTTCTGACTGTGAACCTGTGGGAGAGTGGATGCAATTGAGCAACGGGGATGTTGTCAGGGCAAGAAATATGAGCCAGTAACAAAGAACAAAATCTTAAAAAAGGCCCCTTTGACTCAAAAGTGTGTTTTGCTAACGGTCACATGCTTGCATGTGTGAGCGTTTCTGTGCAGCGTTTGACACTAGAAGGCTATTTTCACATTCATCTGTCGAGGCAGGGAAGTTTCTCTGTGCTCACATTAAAAGGGATAGTTCAGATTGTTTTCCAGTGGGGTTGTTTGAGGTACTTATACATACCTACGGTAGATGACGTATTGGCACGCTTCTAGTTTGAAGAGACATGCAGGAGCACGGGAGCAGCAGCTAAACGTATTCTAGCCACCTAAAAGAAAGTGTACGCTATATTTGGAATATTTTAATCACTTTACCTTGTGGTCAGACCGCCCTTTTCAGCACGGGACTGTTATCTATGCTTTCTACAAAGCTGCTGGTCTACCTTATGTAGATTTTGTTAATGTGTGACTTTGATGTCAGTTTGGAGACAACAAGTACCACTCCTTCACGAGAAGATAGGAAAGAAGGAAAGAAGGAAAACTTGTTATCCCTGCCTTCTTTGCAAATAAATAAATAATCCAATAAGTCAATGCATTGACTTTCGCAAAATAAATAATGAGTGGGTCCCGGTTTTGTTCATTTTGTGCACGAGCGCGAGGCCAGTAAAGGTTGACATCACACAGCATCACAGTCAGCACCCACAGGGCCCATGATGAAAGACATGAAAGAAGTTCAACACCTGTTGTCTGTAAAGGGTCAGTTTGTCATCCATGGGGTCATTTCTCATCATCCTCTTCTCAATCAGCTGGTTTATCTGAGAGTCAACTTCTTTAATCTGTGAAATTGACAATTGCAGAACACTCAGAGACAAACATATTTTGCAGCGTATGGATGTATACAGACTTAACACCACATCCTGGTCATGACCTTGTCCTCCTGCTCCTGGAGATCGGCCTGGCCCATGGCAGGCTCTGACGCTATTTTCTGTAGGTACTGTACTGTGCGCCTCATACCCTCCTGCTCTTTGGGGAGTTTCTCAGAGACCATGTAGGAGTTGATCTTGATCTCCTCTTCAAGCCTCTTCATTAAGCCTGAAAGAGACGGAGGGTTTTAATTAATCACTTTGAGCTCAGTGTGTTTGTAATACCTGTCAGGCGTTCTGCAGCTCTAACTACTTACTAAGAAAGGCTATATTTTAAGCATGCATATGGAAAACACACCACTAATATAAAAAATTTACCGTACTGACATTGAAACTGACTTTCAGAATTTAATAGTTAAACGATAGATTCTTACAATGAAAAACAGCATGCCGATTAGCATTCGTATTTGTAAACGCACATACTGTACAGTAATGGTGATAAGTGACTTTAATTGTGCAGCCCATCCTAGTCTGCATTGCAGAGGTCATTTTAGAAACTGTAAATGTGTAAATCTCTTCTCTGGCTGAAGAGCCCAATACCAGATGAGAACAAAATGAGACCATTTCAGTATTAGTTAAGCTCTGTTATAGCACATCAAAGATCAGTATAATTGGAGGGTCTCAATAGATGAAAACCTATTAGCTAAGAGACCACCTAATGCTCTGCGTTGTCCTTGAACTTCCCCTCCAGCTGTATCCTGCAGAGGCAACAGCGGGACACGGGTACTCACTTTCTGGATTGGCATCTGCTGCTGCCTGTCGCAAATCCTTCCACTGCTGCTGCGACCTCTGCAGTCTCTGCTCTGCCTGGAACAGCTGAACACACCAAAAGTATCACTAATACAGGCACAGTGGGAGCATTAACATTCAGTAACCACTGATAATTAGTGTGTTCGACATAAGGGTTGCAACTGACGACCACTTTCATTAGTGAGGATGGATCTTCTGATCACGAACAAACGTCCAAAACGTTAAGCCAACAATTTGAGATACTACATGTTATCTTCCTTTTACGTCTATTAAAGCAAAGCAGACAGCATTTGGTTTAACTGGTCTACAATGTCTCAATTAATTATACCAAGGGGAGCGAATGTAATGATAAACTACAATCTGTCACAAGCAATTACTTGGTTCTTCTGTTCTTGCTTCTGGTGAGTCAGTGACTCCTCTCTCTCCTTCTCCACTCGCAGCTGTCTGGCCTGTTCCAGCATCCGTTGATGGTTGGACACCGACTCCACCTAGTGGATCCACAAGTTGACAGGACGCAGGCTGTCACATGATCAGCAGAGAAAAATCCGAGCATGTCTAACAGTCATGTTTAACCTTCACATTTCACCTTCTGGCAGGACCCATTAAATCAACACCTTGTTACTTCACAGCCTTGTTAAGACAGCCTAGCAACCTGTCAGAGCCCTGTCGGTTCTATTAGAGAGGCTGATAATATGTGACTGGGGTCATGTTTTCATTCCACAGGGGATCCTAAAGCACTCCAAGCATTAGAGGATTGAAGGGGCCTCTCTGACCAGTCTGCCTTACCCTCTTCTTCAGCCTCTCCAAACGTTTGATTAGTTGGTCTTTCTCTTCCTCCATCGCACTGATGTCCTGTTATTGGAGAAAAAAAGGGTGCATTAAAAAAAGGTTTTAGTGCATTATATCAACTTTCATAATGAGGAGGAGATCATCAACATTTTTTCACCCTTCTGATTTCTGCTGTGGAGAAGCCTGAAGTCCTCAGCAGCTCACACTCCTTGTGATACGTCTTAAAACCTTCCACCAGCTCTTCATACTGTGAACACACAACATTAATGCAAAGCCTCTTTTGCTTTTTAGGTTACCAGCTATTTCAAAAACTAGAAATATGTGTGGGCAATAAATTGGCAACCTGGTGAGAGGTGTCATTGATGACATCATCCTGCAGAAACTCTATGGGCACCTCCAATTTGACTAGAAAGCGAGCCAAGTAAGCCCGTTTCTTGAGTTCAGGGACCCTCTGGAGCAGCCAGTGGAGGATGGGGTGGACCACAGGCTTTTTGCCAGCCACCAAGCCTTGTCTAAAGACGCTCCTGCATGAGAATACGATGAAAAAATATCTCAGACTAGACTTTAAAAGTGGCGTGGTTATTTATAGTCTCATTGAATGTTATTACTTACACATCAGAGAGGTTGCTGGGCGGTTTGTATTTCAGCATCCCCAGTAAAGCACACATTCTTTTTATGGTTTGTTCAGGCATTTCTTCACGGATATCTAGAGCTTGCTAGAGACAAGGGATGAAGCAAATAGCGCTGAGATGAAATTATACAACATGTGTGCACTGTTTGCACCTGACACAACTGTACTAACTAAAGTCTGGCCAGTCGTGGACGCAGACGTCAGTGACCCACCTTTGGGTCTATTTCAGCCAGAACATCATTTAAAATCTGCAGCAGCTGCATCGGCTCGAGGGAGTCAAACGTGATGAGGTTAAACATTTTCTTGAATGGATCCTTGTTAAGCTGTTCGACGATTAATTTCAACTGTTCGCTCATCTTGACTGATACGAAACGTAAATCAACGAATGTTGCTTCTTTTTCTGAATTAGCCGAGGCTAACGCTAACGAGCTAGCTTAGTTAGCTCTCTAGCGTCGATTAAAAAGCAGAGGAACCTTTGAAGATAAATCCACCCGACCCGCTGGTGACAATGACACACGACTGTTTACAAATGATGAAGTTTCCGATAGATAGGTTAGTTCGCCTCTTTAATTGGTCAACTTGCTAGTTTAGCGGATAGAAAATCAACGGTTGTTGTCACCAGCCCCATGGAAACCAAAGGAGGCGTCGCGGATTGGTTGCTAACCGAAAGTAGCTTTGACACAGTGATCAAGAGGTTTATTGTTGCGCTACATATGCGCAAATGGTTTTTTGCTGAGAGAACAATATGGGCTTTATCGGCGAAAAAATACAAATTCATATATACATTTAGAGGTATTAAACGGTCAGGTAGCATTCGAACATTTAGTATTTTTTGGCATGTAAAGATTGTTTTCTTTGAACTGAACATCTTTAGAATTAAATTAGGTTCAATAACGTAACCTACCAGCTAAAATAAAATACATTAAAATGTTTTTGGTATTATATGGACTTGTAATTTTTTCCAAAACTGTTTTATGACAAACGTACTGCTACTATTTTTCTGTAATGCTGCCACTAAGTTGATAATTACAAGCATGGACTTTCTTACAATCGGCTCACCGGTTATTGTACTGAGATAGTTTTCTGCATTTTGTATAGTTGATTTGCTTCCATGTGTAAAACAGGTGTATAATTATACATGAATATATTTTTGCAAAAGGCTGCATTTGCTTGACGTTGTAATACAAGCTGCAAAAAGTTTAGCCTGCTAATATTTTGGATCAATTCCAGCCTCTCCGATATGTCCTGCAGATAGAAATTGGATGTAAGTGTATGTTTTGCTTCATGACCACGTTGTGATTTTAAAGGAGGAGGGGGTTTGTGATGGAGGCTGTAGAAAGATAGTTATACTGCCATCTACAGGTAGAAAGGGAAAACATATTCACTAAGCGTCTCCTCATAAAGACCCTCTGCCTTGGAAAACTACACAATTGCTAACAGCAACAACTCTGAAATGACTTTGATTGCAATATATTACGTACCTACAATCCTTCTATTGCATTGGCTTTTATTTTTGACAGACTCGTACTTCCGGGTCGCGTGCCTTACTTTGCGCCTGTTTTCAAAAGAAAAAGAAGGATTTGCAACAAACAAAAAAAAAAACGGTTGTAATACATGGTATTTCTATATTTTCGTTTTTCCGACAAAACGCATCGCGTTGTATCCAGAGGTGGTACTTGAACGCACCCCCCTCTGCCAGGCTGAACTTTTTAACCGCCAGGTGGCGATATTTCCACAAGGCAGGACTTCGGGTTGCCACACAATGAACTTTGGGAGGATTAATCAGAGTTTTCAGAGCAGAACGACAAGTGCGCTGCGTCGCAGAGAGCATTCTCAGGTTGGACAGAGAGGCCACAGCACGCTCGTTGTGTGCGTATTGCGAGGAGAAAGCAAGCCTGAATTCAAGCTAACGTTTCAAAGGATATTTGTTTTAACAGCCGGGACCTCGTTTTTCTTCTTCCACCTGAACGGTAACACCATGAAGACCAACGCCGTCTTGCACGAAAGCCTCGTGTCCATCACGGCGCGCGACGTTTTCTTTAAACTGTCAGTTCATCTCCTTTTCAGACCTGACGTCGTATAACTGTCACAACGCGTGACCTCGTGAACATATGTTCCGGTGAATTGTCCTCTTGTCGTCATCAGCTGTACCTGGACAACATTGCATTTTGACTAATCGTCATCATTGTTTTCTTTTTTGTTGTTGTTTTAATGCACTTGGAGTGCAGCCTGGTCGCCTCATCTAAATCACATCCACGTAGCCCCTCCTCTTTCTGCTGCTGACGAAGAGCCACAACACCAGAGAGCTGCGAGTCAGTCTGACACCAAACACAGAGGAAGACAGAGGCTCTCCTGAGAATAGACGAGCACGAGACGGGATCAAGTCAGGAATGAAGAATAAAAGGATGAACTAACATCTCTTGGACTGTGTCAAGAGGAGTAAAGGGATTGGACCAGTGATCTCGCCTCCTTAGGATTTTCTCCTTGTGTTTGTGAGTAAAGACTAAACTGTAAAGTGGATCCTTCCTTAATCTGGAGAACACTTTCCCTTTATGTAGCCTTCTATAGCACCATGGAAGCTTTAAGTTGTAAACAGTCGAGTCCGGTTCAAGCTTTAGAAATGTATGTGATTGTGTTGTTGGTGGATTGAATAGTTAATGTCAGAGTAATAACAATGGTTGAACCGGTGGGGTTTGTAGCAGCGTGGAGGGCCCAGTTCCCGGAGTCTGACCCCCCTTGCATGGAGCTGAACTCACTGGGTAACATTGAACAGGAGCTGGACAAATGCAAGACTTCTATCAGGCACCTGGAGAAGGAAGTAAACAAGGAGCGCTTTCGGATGATCTACCTGCAGACTCTGCTCGCAAAAGAGAGGAAGTCTTACGACGGGCAGCGATGGGGATTTAAAAACACGCGCCACATGAATGATGGAGAACTGCCTGGCGGGCCAGACGGCCAGAGGCCCCACGCAGAAGAGGCACCAGTGGAGGAGCAGCAGCTGCAGAGAGGGCCTGGCAAGACAACCAGGTGTAAACCACATCCAGAAGGAGAGGTGGACGGTGCGTCCCCGGCTAAACAGAAGGGCGGCGTGTCACCGGTGCACCAGGACTCGGAGGTTCCCGATTTCCCACTGGGCACGGGCTCTGTGGCAGCTCTGAGATCCAACTTTGAGCGCATCAGGAGGGCCAACTCTCACTCAGCCGGAGACGGCAGAGGGCTGTCAGTCATGGGCGGCCCGGAGAAACCTTTCTACGTGAACATGGAGTACCATTCAGAGCGAGGGTTGGTGAAAGTCAATGACAGGGAGGTTTCGGACAAGATCAGCACCCTGGGCAGTCAGGCCATGCAGATGGAGCGCAAGAGGTCCCTGCACTCCCTCCCGGTGAACCTGTCAGCCGCCGCGGGGGACATCAGCAAGGCTTTTCAGAGAGGCAGGTCCACCGAGGGGAACTGCAGCCACAACGGGTCGTATGATGAGGCCGAGGTCAGCCCTCACTTCCTGAAAGACGGTGTGATGCGTTCCGCCGGGGGGAAGTCTGAGCAGCAGTCAGCAGAGTGCCAGCCCTACACCAGTGTGTATGTCGGCGGAATGATGGCTGAGGGGGACACCCGGGTCATCCACATTCGGGACCACAGCATCGAGGAGGATGCACACCTCACCTGGCCGAGACGCTCCTACTCGCCCGGCAGCTTTGATGACGTCGGAGGAGGCTACACACCAGACTGCAGCTCCAACGAGAACTTAACATCCAGCGAGGAGGACTTCTCCTCGGGCCAGTCCAGCCACGTGTCTCCCAGCCCCACCACCTATCAGATGTACAGGGAGAAAAGCCGCTCGCCCTCCCAGCACTCCTTTGACAGCAGCAGCCCGCCCACACCCCTGTCTCAGAAACGGCTGAAGCAGCAGGGCATAGTGTCCGAGGCCTCCATCATAGGGGTTCGTAAAACGGGCCAGATCTGGCCCAGTGATGGGGAGTCCACCACATCCAGCAGGACCTCTCATGACAACAGTGTTCAAGGAGATCTGGGTAGGTCTGCAAGACACACACTGCACAACACAGACGACTACGCAAACCTTTCATTTTCTGGATTAAAGGCAGAAAAGACTTCTAATGGGTAGAGATGATAAAGTATTAAAAAGCACATTAAAGGCCCTCTAATCACTGCCTGTGCTTGCCTCGACTGGCCTTGATCCAGAATAAGTCACTGATGTGTGAAACGCACCTAATATTTTAGCCTCCCACACTCAATCCATCCTAAAATGTTTTCGGCAGCCAGGATTATTATGCCCTTCTTTTAAAAAAAAAAAAAACCCACACATTTCTTGTTTGTGTTTGAGCCATTTTCTTGCATATGAGCAAGTTTACTTGAGATGAACTGAGCTATTGTGATTTTACTGGCCGACAAAAAACAAAACAAGGTCATATTGGCTCAAATTCATGTTAATGATCATTTTATGAAGCCTTTCTCCTTACTGTCAGGAACGTTAACCCGTTCCCGGGTTCTCACCGGGTCGGAGCCTGTAAAAGAAATCAACCTGCCATGAAGAGGTTGGGATCGACCAAATGGACTTTACACACACACACACACTGATTCTCAACAGTAACCGAGTGGTTTTGCGGCTCTTTCAGGAGTGTTTTCTTTACCCTTTCTGAGCAGGCCTGCGCTCTCTTTTTTACCCCCTTCTGCTCTTTGCCCGCTGAGTGCTGCGGCACTTTCACAAGAGATGCTCTGGCTGAGGCAGCGGCTGCCCCCAGGCCTCCCGGTCGCTCGGCACGATCCACCCTGAGTGTTTTTGTGTCTGCACACATCAGTGTTGTTGTCCTTGGTGCCGCGTAATTAACTTAAAGGGGTTTGTCTAGCGTGATAAATTTGGGAAGGCTCTTTGTTAGGAAAAAGACCCGACAACTCACTCAAAAAAAGAGGATCGAGGGGCTTAAAGTGTGTCATGTGGCTTCCAAATCAAAACGCCTGCCATCAGTGTTTCCTGTTGTTATGTGTGAACACAATAGGGGAATCACTCATTGAACACGAGTATTGACATGTTAACAATATAACAATGTTAAGTGGGATAAGGAGAGTGGTCTCGGCTACTTGGCGATGCCAAGGACAGAAGGAGAGGCGGTTGGTCGTGGTGTTCCTGCGCAACAACGTTTGTCAAAGTGGACGACACACGAGGACACGAGGACATTGTTGCTGCTTGAGGCCAAAGAGGGATTGAGATGCAGAGAGCATTTTAGGATTGGAGCTGGAAAATTGTTTGCCCTCTACTCTTCCCCCCCCCCACCCCCAAAAAGTGTTATCCACAGTGGGTCAGATTAAACAGATGAGCAGAATAGTGCGTTGTTATATAAGGTGATCCAGTGCAAAGCTCTTTGACACAAAGCATGTGACGAACAAGCAGATCGTCTGTGATATAATCAGCATGAAGTTTAAGCTAGCACGCTGCTCAGATGACTGAAATGTCCAAATCCATTCCTCTGTGCCGTTTGTCGCGTAAGAACCGGGGAACACACTTGCAGGATGTTGTCACACTCCAAACCAAATTTTGATTGCAGACAAATAATTAAGGGCAGATGCACAGAAAGGTTTTTTAATTTTTCCAAAGAATGAATACATACATACAGAGAGTAGCTCGCTTGAAAAAAAACATTAGAAGGAAAACCTGTTTGCAATAGACAGATAGATAGAAAGTAATGGTCAAAATAGACTTTAGTCCAAAAACGCCAGATCCTACATTAACCACAATGCAATCAATATCATATTTTCTTGTGATTCACTCTCTGTGTGGTGAATGCTCACACGCTCTATGCCCCCAGGTTGTACTGGTTGTACTCAAGCTGATTACCCCAATGACATCGTTAGAGCCACTAAGACACAAAAACAAAAACGCAGCTTTCAACTCTTTTGTCATGAAGACGGGAGACCGTGAGATGTGATTACGGGGTGCAGTGTGTAAGATCTGGCCAACATCGACAGAAAGTGAAGAAGTTCCACTGTTGACGTCATGTCAGTGACGCCTATCTATGTGTTGTGTTTGCGGAGATGAGCACGTTAACCAGCTCCTGTCTTGTAAAACTTTTTACCTTGTTCTCTAGTTTCTGGCACTTTGGATTTAATCCAGCCAACAAGCTATCGGAGTGTACACGGACTGTAACAGTTAGTGGCACAGTCAACACAAAGATGGCTAACGGCCAACGGCACACGTGAAATAGCGTTGGCATTTTGACCAGCTATCAGAGTTTCAGCAGTTTGGTTGAATTTTGCGTGATCGTTCCCTGCTGTTAGTAGTTGAGGGGGAAACGCAGCCCGTGTACGTGTCTACGTGTTACACATTGCACCTTTTTAAAGCTTTGGAAAAAAGCTTGGACCCTAAGTTCTGAATGTATTTTTGTGTCTTACTACTATTTCTCCGGTCGAGGTGGAAAGTGTCATGCTTGTTACACGGCTGTTTTTCGCAGTAGTACATCCCCATGACTAGTAAACTGTCCCTATGTGTTGGAGTTCCCCTCGTTATGCACCCTGTCGGGGCTGACTGTGTTTGAAGGCACCGTGCTGCAGAGCCCGAAGTACGGCTTTTGTCCAGAGGAGACTTGTTGCTGATATAAAGCATCGCTGCCTCATGTGGATCTTGCTTTGTGGATTAGCAGAAGTGTGGATTTACTTTCTGATGTTGTAATAACATTGCTGTGCACGTTGTCGGATTAGGCCTCGGGGCAGGCGGCCGATTTGAGGCAAGTTCTTGCAATAAACTGCTCCTTGTTGTGGTCAGTGACTTTAAGGGAGCAGTTGGAATTATTTTTTGTTTCATTTATCATAAAACGTTGCGGCATCTATTAAATGAACCTCGTAAAAACAACTTAATCTCAGTGTTGTAAAGACGCTTTGTGCTCCAGTTCGCTGAGTGTTGTGTAACTATTAAAGCTGCCCAAAGTGAACACTCCAGTCCGTGGTTGTACCTAAATGAGACTTTCTGGCCTATAAGATTCGGTGTGTATGTTTATGTTCTGCACCCTGTCGTGGACCATGTGAGCGCTGCAGCAGAAGGCTTGCCGTGGTTCCTGCTGCTGTCGTGTGAGTGTTTTTCTGCCTGGGAAAAAATGACTGACTGACCATGGGAAACAAACAAACCTAACTGACACAAACAATCCTATACTTGTCCCGCAGCTACTCGGCGTGAAATCTAAGTGAAGTGAATTTGTCTAAAATTGACAAATCTCAGGGGATCATTTTCTATGAATAGAAGAATAAGTGTTGTCTCCTTGTTTCTGGTTATCTAGGCCAATTGTCAAACCTAGCTGTGAGTAGAGCTGCTGATTAGCTATGGGCCTTTAAGGAGGCCAACTCTCTGATGGGTCTATTTTGCCATAATTAATTATCATCATGACACTGACATGCCGGTGGCCACGGCTTTCTGGAAAGGTCCCGAGCGTGCCGACTGTCTCATGGATAATACATTACAGTTAGAGGCATTGAGGAAGAAGTCGGCCAAATAGGAAATAATACAGCTCAACAATCATTATCTGAGTTGTAATCATAATCCCTCTGTTTAAAAAAAAAAAATCATAACTCTGTCATTTGGGATGCATTCATCCGGATTTGGCACAGTTTCTGTAATTTGAAAGGTCTGTCTGAGAAGGTGATGAAGGCTCTCTCAATGGCTTGGCCTCAGTCCAGAGATTGACACTACTTGCTGCCTCAGCAAGAGTCACACCGATGCTGGTCTAGACACCCGGTTAATTGCAGACTCATGAATATTTGAGGTTCCTCAAGGAAGCCCAGACAGGCCTATCACTGTACCTGTACCTGTATCAACATCTGAGGTTTGGTGGTCAAGGAAGTAAAAGAATTCAGCCTCTCCCTTTCCTAGAGTAAATGTAAGCCCACAAGAGGAAGTACTGGCAGCACTCGAGGGCAGCCGTGTGTGTGTGTGTGTGTGTGTGTGTGTGTGTGTGTGTGTGTGTGTGTGTGTGTGTGTGTGTGTGTGTGTGTGTGTGTGTGTGTGTGTGTGTGTGTGTGTGTGTGTGTGTGTGTGTGTGTGTGTGTGTGTGTGTGTGTGTGTGTGTGTGTGTGTGTGTGTGTGTGTGTGTGTGTGTGTGTGTGTGTGTGTGTGTGTGTGTGTGTGTGTGTGTGTGTAAGGAAGACACCTGTTCTTCTGTGCAGTGTACTGGGTAAAGTGGTCAAAAGCTGCCAGCCATCGCCAGCTGCTCTCACAGTATAGACGCCATGAATAGTCCTTGTTCCTCCCGATCAGAAAACAGAAGAAAAAAAAACACTTGTTTAGAAACTGTGCAAGCACCGATCGCAACCGATTGTCCTATTAGCTCCTTTATTCACATACACGTTTTTTTTTTTAATACAAAAAAACATAATAAAAGAAGAATCTTTGGCATGTTTATGAGCCTGCGGGCTTCCCCCGGCTCGGTGATCCTCCCTCGTGCTCGGCCTCAGCCCCCTGGTCCTGCAGTCTCAACTCCCCTCCCAGGTCCCACTCAAAGGGCCCTCTGTGCTGCCGGTTGGTGTGTTTATGGAATGTCTCAGCTGCTTGTGGGGTGTGGGGGGGAAACGGTTAATGAAATGTCAAGTGTTGTATGAGTTCTCCTCTCTCACCACAGCCTGACCGGTGGCGCTTGTTGTCTCACTGCGTTTGTTTTAGCCTGAATGCAAAGAGAGCCGGGGCAGTGTGAGGGGATGAGGAAAGTAAGAGCTTGAAGAACAAGTGAACACTAACATCTGCCTGTAGTCAACCGTTTAACGTGGCAGTCCAGTACATTATTGTGGCTCTTCCTTCAAGTAAAATAGATAGATTAAAAAAAGAATTGTCAGAATTGAAGCGTCCCTCGCCAAGATTTCCTGACTTTTAGTGCCCCCAGTATGGGTCAAGCTCCAAAATACCCTACATTTCCCACAATGCAACTTGGTAGTGTCTCTTAACCAGACTCTCTCTCCCAGGCAAAATCTTTTTTTACATTGTAAAATTGTGGTCTTCAGGCCGAGATTACCCCTTATGACATCATCATCAGCGTGCCCTTTTTTTTCTTCTTTTACTCCATTTGTTTTCTGTTATTCATTCATAGTGTGACACTGGTTTTCTGGACAAAAAGCCAATTAGATTTTTCCATTGGCTTTTGGAATGTTGCAGAAAATAAGTTGTGTGTCAAACATTTACCTTCAGCAAGATATTCTTGTGAACACCAAACACGAGTGCAATCGGCCGGAGTAAAAAGCTAACGGAAAGGCTGCTTCAACGCCTTGCATGAGCAGGTTTTAGGGCTCATTTAGGTTTTGCAATTTATCAAAACAAAGCAAATCTCTGATGATTTGATTAATTCAATACTGAGCCCACAGACCGTTCGGTTTAACCCACTAGTCAAATGCAAACATGTGCAAACGTGTCGCTAGGCAGATTGGGACTGAGCCAAAGTACATCAGGTGAGGGCTGTTCACTAATATTTAATTATATTCAGACATGCAAATGAATATTTGATCATACCTGGAGGTCACTGTGCTTTCTTTTTCATGTCATGTGTCTGATTGAATTTCTCAAGTGTGTTCATCATCTGCTCATAATAAGCAATGTCAGCAGTTGTGTTCACTGTAAAAAGCAAACATAAGGCTGTATGGAAGGCCAGACTCTATGGGGAATAATAGTTGTTGTGTACATGTAAAACATGTAAAATCCGACATATTGGTAATGTTGTCATTCCCTTCTGCGTCTTAGAAGCTAATCTGCTTACAGCAATGTGCTCCATTATCCACGTTAATTTTCACAGACTGGAACAATTATTGGGCTTTGATTCTCTCCCTTATGCAGCACATTACGAGCTGTAGTCTGACCACCCTGAGCTATTTCAACACACGCTGATTAGTAGGTGTGCTGCTCTGGGCGGCCCAGTTCTGACCTCCACTGCTCAATGACTGGCACTAATTTTAGGCTGCCCTACACCAGATCAGAGACGAGTGCTGGTGGGCCTCATTGCCTCCACCAGCCCTGCGGTTTAAAGGGCCTCCCGATGCAGCAGACACTTCCAGACGACCCAGGATGTGATGATGGTGTGTCGGCTAACATTTTTATCGTTTGCCAAAGCACACAGCCAGTGGTGCAGATGCCCCAGAGGTCAGAGGGACGCTCTGCCAATCATACGTGTCAAAGTCAATTTACAGGGAGTACTTCACAGCCCGTGTTTAATGTCTTCTGTGGCTCTGGAGGAGCTTTGTCAGGTCTTAGCAAATGAGTTAAGTGACATAATGTAAGTAATCATGGATTTGAATTGAAGCCTACACATTTGTTGCCTTGTGGGATGGTAACGTCAGTCTGTTGGTTGGTCGGACCATCCAGACACTTTGGTCCAGACTGCAATATCTCAACAACTATTATATGATGTTTAATAGAGACATTCATGCTCCCCTGAGGATGACTCCTTTTCCTTCTAGTCCCAGCTGGAAGATGAGGGTTTGAGTGAAATGTCTATTGGGTCTTCATATGTTAGTAAAGCTATTTGATGAGGTACCATAACAGTTGGTGGAAGCATTGATGTCCCCCTCAGGCGCTTTGTAACCTGGGGACCTGATTGTCACCAAATATTCACTGTGAAGCGCGATACAGATAAATCTATCAAGTTGTTCCACCCACCATGAAGTGAGGAACATTACAAGAGCCACAGGCCGGGGTCACTATGTCCCGTGTCTGAAGAGCCATCCCCCCCTTCCCTTCTATTTGCTCCCCCATGCCACCGCCGTTTCCCCAGCGACCGCACAGTCTGCAGCAGAACCCATTTTCTGGAGCCATAAAGTGGTGCTAAGCTTTTAACAACATCTCACATTGACATCTCCTGCTGGTTTGGTTTTCCAAAGGTGCAACCTTTCTCTCCAGATCTATACCACCATCCGATGGGCGACAGAAAAGGCTGTCCTTCACTGTCACTTTTTATTTATTTTTTTTGGCTCTGTGGTGAATTATAGATGTTTCAATCTCATTTCCAGCTGTTTCTGAGTCGGATCGTTAAACACATTTGCTGTGTTTATTTCTGGGAGCTTGTGATCTGAATTTTGTCCACCAGCTGACTGATCTTTATGTGGACGGTCAATATGTCCACAGTGGGGAGCAATAAGTGGGCTCTGATTCTCTCTCTCTCTCCCTTTGTCAAAGCAATACAAGCAGTCTGTCCCCCTTAAGCTATTTAAACACTGATCGGTGATCAGTCAAAGTGCTGGCTGTCCAGCATTGTGCCTTCTCCCAGTGGTGAAATGTGGATTTATGGATGCTGCTATTCTAGTTCCAGCTCTTTCTGGGACAAATCAATAGACACCCTTTGCTCTTTGATTTATTTTTATTTTTGGGAATTGCTGTCAGAATGTATTACCATCAGTCGAGTTGATATTTATCTGCTGTGCTTTTAACGGATAAGTTAAATGGAGGTCCAGATTGGAGCCAGAGCCTGTTTCTCACTTTTGGTTGTTTCCAGCACTAATAGCAAGCTTGGTCTTCCCCATATTTTAATATCCCGCTGTGAAGTGAAAAGGCAATGCTGTTGTGTCCGTGCCACGTGATGATGTCACTCATTCTGAAAACAAACACTAGCTTTCAGCTTTCAGTCTCAACACAGAAATGTTTGTAAATGCGTCCAAAAGGAAAGTTCCCTCTTCTTTTGATACAGCCTGTCGGTCTCGTGTCGTGAAATAAGACCTCTTGATTATCTCTCTGATTGGGAATCTCTGATGCTGTGACTCTGTCTCAGCTGCACATCTGTCTCTCTCCCTCTCTGCCTGTTTATTGCAGTTCATCTCTTATGGATTAGGATTAAGGCTTTGAATTCGTCTTTGCTTTGTCATCAATAGGACATGCAACATGGCCCCAGTACTATACTGGTGGGTTTTTCTCATGAGCAACATAACATGGCTGTTGTTTGGAGGATGGAAAAGTGTTTCATCATGATTGATGATTCTTCAGAAGGTGGCCTGAAAGTCAGGAGCCGAGTCCTTATTTATATTTATCCTTGAGTTGTATTTGTAGTCGGGGTGCTCGGTGTGGTGGCTGTATGGGAAAGAAAAGGCATTGTGTGGAAAGAGGATAAAAAGTGATTACAACCGTAATCTTTTTGTGTGTGGATGATTTGCAGTAATCTGACATCTATAAAACCATGACTTGTGGGAATACAGTGAAATAAAATTCTTGAAAAACATAGAATTAGCGAGTTCGGAGACAAAATCGGCTTCTCTCTGATCCACGGCTCCACGCAGCTCACAACCGCAGCTGTTGGGCTCAGCAATCTTATGTAATGCCATTAGAATATATTTATTACAGCTCTATTGCACAGATGAAACCATTTTAAGCTGTGTGTGTGTGTGTGTGTGTGTGTGTGTGTGTGTGTGTGTGTGTGTGTGTGTGTGACTTCTGATGCTCCGCCTCTAGTATCAACATTGTGTTATTGAACATTATTTCCACCCGTAGACTGACAGAACACGTGAGCTAATCGGCTGTATAATAAAGCCTCACACATCGGCCGAGCCAATAATATCAGCCGATTCAAGTTCATGACCGACATTTCTGTATCAGCGTATGTGTTGATCAATAAATAGTAAGACATTGTGCCAGTTATAATATTTAAAAAGGCATTTTTGATTGTCCGTTTACAATGTCGTAGCTACCATTGAGGAGACCGCAGTCGCGTTTTTTTTAATATTCCTTCAAATATGAGGGATATAATAATAGAGTTCACATTGTTAAATTACAAGCATATTACACATGTCTTTTAGCCCCCCTCTAAATTAAAAGGACTTAGTTTTTTTAAGGTTACTAGATGGTATGATTTATTATAGTTCAAATGAATTATGTATAGTTGTTGTTCCACATCAGTAGCATGTGAGTAGATCTCTTAAACTGGTTTGAGGGTATAAAAGAGCAGTGTATTTGTTCAGCTCTTGGTAAAAAGGTCACAAAGTCTTTCACAATCAGGACAAACAAGGAACCTGAAAACAGGTTACATGGCGAGCGTGGAGGAATCCAGGCGAAATGGGTTCTTAGGTAAAAATAGATACCGTTTCCATTTATGTCTGACACTGTGGAGTCTTTTAATTGTAAAGGGCATCAAAGTTAGCTGGAATGTAAATATGATAGCCGTGACCAGGGGCTGAACGAGCGTGTCGGGAGTGGGAGGGGGGAGCTGTTTGTGAAAAGATGACCTTGTGCAGAAAGCCTGTTTCCGCTCTGAAGCAGACGAATTGCTGAATTTTCCGGCCAGACCTGCCTGGACACTTCCTCGGTCGCGGCCCTTGTGATCGCTCGAAACATCGGCGCTCACTGAGGCTCTATTGTGACGTCCACTTTCTCACACTTGGCACTGCCAAAATGAGCCCTGTGCATTTGAAAACGTTCCCACAAAAAGGCACAAATGGCTCCCGTGTTCAAGACCTTAAGAACGCGTTTTGTAAATCCTCCTCTTAACTTAAGCTCTGACTGCTTCTTTAGGAGATGGTTTGTGTGTCCGAGTCGGCCGCCTGAGAGAGGATGTGTTATTCATCCAGTGCCGGGGCCGATGTATAATCTCACTGGAACACAGAGTGGCCTTTCACATGGACTTCCCCTGTGCTCTGACGCTGTTTGTCCTGCAGAAGGCTCTTCCTCAAGCAGTTAGTTGAGCCCTCTGCCTCTCTGCTGGGCCCAGTGTGTTTGTTTCGAGTCCTTTGTCACGGCCTCTGTGGATGTCACCCTGTCAGTTCGCCTGTCTTTTCAGGCCTCTCCAGGGTGACTGGGCTTTATCCTCCCCCCGGTTTCCGGAATCCTCTCCATCCTGTTTTCAAGCCGAAGGGAACCATTTTATTGTCCTCTTCTTCACACACCTTCCTCCGCATTGCTAGACTTGGTTGTCTTGTTTTTTTATTACTGCTGTTGGAGATGGCTACGCTGCATCTGCCACATCCTTGCCGACGATAATGATGATAATGATGATATGTGCTGGGTGAGTCAGGGGTGGCTGACAGTAATTACAAAGCACGTTGATCTCCTGGGTGTCCTAAAAAGTCAGAGATCACAAGGATGACAAGCACAACTTATATTTCTGTGTTGTTTCTGGCACATGCTCCCTGTCAGCATGGTGCAAAACATCCCAGAATGAAAATCTTCTCTGCCCCGTGTTTCTTATTTTCCGGAAGAGCTGCATTTCTCTCTGAGCTTTGAGGCCTCTTTGACTTGGAGACCCACAAAGTGAATATTATACCAGGTTACGGCGGCGCCTTTCAGATTCTCTCTGATCCTAAAGGAGACACGCTGCACTACAAGGCTGGCATGAGGAGAGCATGTGTGTTGCCCCGGCAGTTCTCTAGGCTTATCTAGTCGCCTGGCACAAGCCCTCGGTGGCTGGCACGGGCTGTGTGTGGTAGATGTGTGTAGGTCACCGGTTTATGAAGGTTAAAAGAGGATTTGATATAAAGACAAATGGCACGCTGCTTATGGTGTTTATTGTCAACTGGCATTACTGATTTGACATTTATGTCCTTTTTTCAGTTGAAGACTTTTATTTGTGTGCTTTTTTTTTTATCCAGGGGCTGGACAAAATAACAGCAACAACAATTTAATGTGATTCAGTCACGGACGGATTAACAAAATAAACCGTTGCCTCCTTGTTCCTTTCACTCTTCACACAGTATTTATTTAGAATGATGTAGTATGTTAACATATCAACTGAAACTAGGAAGCAATCAACACTGAATTTCAATCGGTAAAAAGCTTTAATAGCCTCCATCTACCTTTTTAATCTCTATTGACATGGTACTAGAATACCAACTGAAACTTTTGTTTCAGCCTGCTGCATTTCCCATGATGAATTTACTACACGGCTTAACAGCTTAATGACACCCCATGTGACTTTTGTCTTTTTATTTCTCACAGAGGCTCCCTACAGTGAGACCCCTCCGTCATATGGCTATGACCTGGAGCACCCAGAGGAGCACCAGCCTCGTCACGACCCTCTATCCTTCACCGGATCCCCGACCTCCTCGCCACGATTCCGCTCCAAGAGCCGGAGCAGCCGAGACACCCAGTCCTCCGGCTCTCTGGAGTCCACGCTGTCGGTAATGTTACTGGGTTAAACTCCCACCATCTCATCCCAGCTCACAGTGCTGCTCCTTCATCTTTCTGTTCCCCTGCTGCTGCTGCATTGTCCTTCACTGTCCTTCACTGTCCTCTCTCCACGCACCATTCAACACTTTGAGCAGCGCTGGCGTCTCATTCTGTGATGAGAAGTTGCCATGTGTTGTAATAGGATTGCTTATTTTATGACACGAGGCCAGTAATGTAACCATGTGCATGCTGCCAGTCTCCTTAGCAGTTGTTATGATTGTTTAGTAACTCCACAAATCTTTCAAAGGGATTACGAATAAGTAATGCCTGTCCTGCTGTTTGTTGCCAAAATCAATCACTTTTCCAAAAGGCTGACCCGTGACGAGAGGTTTGCTGGGTTGACTACTCTTCCTGACCAAGTGAATCAAGCACAAAGCAGAGCAAATACAGGGTGACTTTCGTGATTTAGTACACACTTCATCAAATGACGACACAATTAAGTTTATTTTCTCCGACTTTGGAAGTTTCCTCCATAGCTATTAACTTTTTTTAACAGGCTGAGTAGCGCCCTGTATAACGAGTTAACTGAACTTTATGTGTGAAATCAGTGAAGGACAATCCATAAAACTACAGAAGAATTGTCCTTCTAGCCAGGCATTAAGAGGCATCCAGAGGCCGACAATAAAATTCACAGTTGACAGTCGAGCTCCCAGATGTGAGTGCTTTTCAGTGTGAAACAGGGCATTGCTGACAAACACCGCACATACTCAGCAAATATACTGTGGGCGAACAGATGTGAAAAAGAGACGCAGCTCCCCTCCCCCTCTGCTCTGTTCCTATCCTATCTGTGTTATTCTTATCCTCTGGTGTGTACTCTTGGTGATCTTCAAAGCCTAAATCGTGAGGGTGGGGGGGGGGGGGGTTAGACAGCATGCAGTTTTCTTCTTAAAACTAGCGAGTATAATGGCTGAGCTGGATACAGCCCCTCTCAATGCTTGAGTGAGCCTCTTACTGATATGAGAGCCCACACCAGGATAATAATAATATAATACATATGTGTGCTCTACATATAAGCAAGGTAAAAACATAACATCAATACAAGTAAACATTTCAGAAAATACATGAGGCAATGAACACAATAGAGGAATAGAAAATTACAAATACAAAATAAAGCAGAACAGACAAACTAAAATGAAGGGCCTTGAAGGGCCCCACCGGAGGATCTAAGGCTGCGAGCTGGCTCATATGGGGCTAACATTTCAATGATGTAGCTTGGGGCCAGACCCAGGCATGCTTTAAAAGTGAGCAGCAAAATCTTTAAATCAATTCTAAAACTAACAGGGAGCCAGTGGAGAGAGGCCAGGACTGGAGTCATGTGATGCCGTCTGTTAGAACCAGTCAGAAGCCGAGCTGCTGCATTCTGGACTAGTTGGAGGCGGGAGATGGATTTTTGATTTATGCCGGAAAGGAGGGAGTTGCAGTAATCGAGTCGAGAGAAAATTAGTGACTTTTTCCAGATCTAAGCGTGACAATATGGGTTTGATTTTTGATTTTTTGATTTTTTTTATCTGTGATTCAAAATTTAATTGAGAGTCAAACATTACACCCAAATTTCTGGCAACAGGTTTTAAATAAGCAGCCAGGGGACCAAGTTGACTCTTGATGAGACTGGTGTTATTGTTTGGGGAACTGAATAATATGACTTCTGATTTGGAGTTATTGAGCTGAAGAAAATGTTGAGCCATCCAGCAGTTAACGTCAGAGAGACAATCTAAGACAGCAGCCAGGCTCTCTGGGTCACCAGGTCCCAGCGGAAGGTATATCTGTGCGTCGTCTGCATAGCAATGAAAAGATACGTTGTGTCGCTGGAGGATTTGACCGAGTGGAAGCATGTAGATAGAAAATAAAAGTGGACCTAAAATTGAACCTTGTGGTACACCACAGGTAATGTGAGTCGTGGAAGACGAGTGATTACCTATGGTGACCGAGTACGATCTTTCTAAAAGGTAAGAATAAAACCAGCCAAGTGCAGTGTCCTTGATGCCAACCCAGGTTTTGAGGCGATCGATTAAAATGGCGTGATCTACAGTATCAAAAGCTGCACTAAGGTCTAAAAGAATTAAAACGGCGCTCTCCCCCTTGTCTGCTGCTAAAAGGAGGTCATTAGTTACCTCAAGGAGGGCAGTTTCTGTGCTATGAAGTGCTCTAAAACCTGACTGAAATTTCTCAAATATATTATTATGATTCATAAAAGCTAGGAGTTGTGTTGAAACCACTTTTTCTAAAACTTTTGATAAAAATGGAAGTTTTGAAATTGGCCTAAAATTGGAAACAACAGAAGGATCAAGCTTAGGTTTCTTTAAAAGAGGTTGTACGATTGCATGTTTAAAAATCGATGGGAAAGTACCACTTGCTAAGGAGCTATTTATAATTAATAAAATACTGGGCCCTACAGTGCCAATAACCTCTTTGAGAAATTTAGTAGGAATAAAATCAAGGCTGCATGTGGCTGATTTCATGTGTGATATAAGTTGGGATAAAAAGGGCAATGATACAGGCTGAAAATGACAAATAGTTTTGAATGTCCCTACTGGTATGTAAAACTTGGGTTGGGGGGGGTAATTTGTTGTCTTATTTCATTTACCTTATTATTAAAATAATGTAAAAACTTCTCACACATCTCTTGTGAGGCATCAATAAAATGACAGGGGGGGTTATGACCTTGAATAAGACTCTGGGGTTTGAATGATTGTTTAGAATTAAATTGGAGAAGAAAGAGGTTTTTGATTCTTTAACTGCCTTTTGATAGTTATTCATTGACTCTTTCCAAATATTATAAAATATGTGGAGGGCAGTTTTTTTAATTTTTTTATTTCATTTTCTTTCCTTTCTCCTACAGTCTCTGTTAAGTTCTTTGGTGGATTCATTTATCCAGGGCTGTGGTGTTCTGTTTAACTTGTTGACCTTGTAGGGGGCAACAGAGTCCAGGACAGTCTGACAGGTATGATTAAAAAGAGAGACCAGCTCCTCAGTATCAGAATGTGGATTAAAAGCACTTAAAGAAGCAGCAGTAAAACGCTCTGAAAATTTGCTAGCAGACATGGAATTAAAACCCCCGCAACGGCCAGGTGTACTGTGAGTTGTGGGAAGCTGGGATAAAACCACACTGAATAAAATTGATTTGTGATCAGACACACAGATATCCTTAATTTTAAAGTTTTCGGGGCTGAGACCATTATACAGGACAAGGTCGAGGATGTGACCCTTTGAATGTGTCGGCTGTTGTATTGCCTGAGTGAGGTTAAAGGATTCCAAAGTGTCCATAAAATCTTTGACAAGAGTCTGAGACGGGCAGCAGACATGCATGTTAAAATCCCCTAAAATAAGAATTTTGTCATATTGTGACATAAAATAGGCTAAAAGTTCGGCAAACTCTTGGATAAAAACACTGTTAGACTTTGGCGGTCTGTAGATTATAACAATTATGACAGGGTCTTTAGAGTTAACCATAACACCAAGATGTTCAAAAGATGTATAGTTACCATGTGAGATGGGAGAGCATTTGAAACCTTTTCTATGAATAATAGCAACCCCCCTCCTCTGCCTGACAGCCGGTTGATGAAGGTGGGTAAAATCAGGGGGGGTTGCCTCTATAAAAGGACTACAATCTCCCTCAGATAACCAAGTTTCTGTGATGACAAAAAAGTCCAGTTTGTTATCAGTAATAAAATTGTGGCATAAAAAAGACTTATTATTTAGTGATCTGATATTTAAAAGACCAACATTTGCCAGATTCCTATTAATTGGAGGTAGTGAGGGATGTTGCAGGGGAACTCTAATCAAATTATTATGGTTAGCAGCAGCGGGATAAGCCACTGAGCGTGCTGCAGTGGGTATGCGGTAGGGACTAATGGAGGTAATAAAAGGTGTACCAGTCCGGTTTTGGGGAGTGGAGTCAGCAGGAAGAGTAGAGGGTGGTGGGGGAGCTGTAACAGTTCCTACTTTCGTGCCACCATCTCGCTCTTGGGGACTGTTGTTGTGATGACGAGCTGCAGCGATGCGCTCGGCCGACCAGAGGGAGGGGATGGAAAGCGTGGAGCGATCAGGCCAGGAGTAAACAAACTTTCTGCGGGAGGTATCCTGATGGCCAAAGCCATCAGTCATCCTGATGGCTTTGGCAGAAAGTTTGGTGTAACAACTCCTGCACTAGAAACACATTTGTCTTCCTTAAGATGCTGAGAGTCTCTGGTGCCGGCCTCTTGGAATGTAAAACTCCTACAGAGTTTAATCAAATCTGGTCTGTCCGTAATCCCACAACAACAATATCTGCAGTCAGGGGTGTGCAGAGTTGTGTGGATAGTTTCTGAAAGATCAAACCCATTAACGCAATCATATTTTCCCCAAGAGTCTTTTTTTGTTGGAGAATGTCTTCCCTTTTATATTGTTTTCTCTTCCCACCATGTTTGTAGGTGGAGTTGGATCAGGAGAAGGGGCTGGAGATGAGAAAGTGGGTTCTGTCAGGGATCCTGGCCAGTGAGGAGATCTATCTCAGCCACCTGGAGGCCCTGCTGATAGTATGTGAAACTTAGAGCACACACACAAACAATAATTTGTTGGTTGACCCTTAGTGTAGACAAAAAGATATGATTGAAATTAGAATAAATAAATAATAAAAACAAAACTGGTGATATAGCTAGCATCTTTAATTGTTTTTTTCTTTAAATGCTTGAGTGTATCATATGTATTCCTTTTTTAAAATTATTATTATAACTTTAGAAAGAAGAAATAATACCTCATCCTCTTACAAATTCAAAAGTGATTAAAAAAAACAACCTTTTGCTCAGTTTATTACACCCAGGGGATTTGCAGCCTGGGTCTGGTAGATGTAGCCCGTTAGTAGCAAAAACCTTATCTAGATATTGGCGTGTACCCGTAATTACTGAGTCAGTTAGGGAAATTATCTCACTTTGAAAGAACAAATAACATGTTCTTCCTCTTGCAAATAAACAGAGGAAGTCATAGGTGATAAAAACATACACTGCCTTGCTCAAGTCAATACACTAAGGCTGCAATACTATATACATTGTGAGATAATATTATCAAACTTTTGACAATGAAGTTAATGCTACTGCTGATTAACCGACATCACTCAGTGAGTTTGCAAACTATCTAACTTCTGAAATGAGAAATAACACGTTCTTCCTCTTACGAATAAAAACAAAATGTACAACTAATGAAAACACATCTTTGCGCAACAATAGCTTATCTTAGCTAACGTTAACTAATGTTTGAAAACCGTTGCAAGATATTTCTGTGTCACTGACATTACTGAGTCAGTTAGTGAAACTATCTAACCTCAAACAAATAACTCATTCTTCGTCTTACAAATGAAAAGATAAATTAAAAAACACAACCTTGCTCAATTTAATACACTATTACTAATGTTAGCTAACTATTGTGTCGATATTGCAACAGTCTGTTTGTTACGTTGCATTTTTTAATTTACTATTATAATTGCCACTTGTTGTTACAGTGGCCACTGCTCAGAGTTAAAGCTTGGCTTTAACTTGTAACATACAAACACAAACATTGTTGTCTTTTTTATGATTGGGGTAGTAGTATGCAATAAGGCTTGTTTCAGCAGATCTCCTAAAATCTAAATGTGTCTTTGAACCCTTATTGTGTTTGTGGAAAAATCGTCTTTCTACAAAGAAAAAAATTGACTTGTGCTATTACTTTCTGTTGAAGATAAGCCTGAATGACTTCCTTTGGTTATTGTTTCATACAGTACATTCAGTAAATGTTTCCTACATTTGGACTGTGATTATTTTTCCAGCCCATGAAGCCTCTGAGAGCAGCAGCCACAACATCCCAACCAATGCTGACCATCCAGCAGACAGAGACCATCTTCTTCAAAGTGCCAGAGCTTCATGAGATCCACAAGGACTTCTATGACGCTCTGCTGCCCCGAGTCCAGGACTGGGGCCATCAGCAGTGTGTGGGCGACCTCTTCCAGAAACTGGTATGGGGATGATGTATTGGTTAGCTTCAGTAGGACAACCCAGGAACGAATATGTTCAACTTGAATAAGTGTGTAATCATCAGTCAGACAGTAATTATTGATGGTGGAAATCCATTTATATTGGGTCAATTATATTAATACACTCTACAAATATAATTTAAGATGTGTTATAGTTGAAGGAAAACATGTTATGATAATGTTTCAGAGCCAAAGCTAAAACAATCGGTTTTTCCACTTCTTTTAATCTAACTTGAATGCAGCAGGGAATTGTTACAAATAGAGTAAACAAGAGGAAGTCTTAGAGAGCCGTGGTGTACAAAGTGTCTGATGGGCTGATATGAGTGAAATGTTGCGATAGTTGTTAGATTTGAAACACTTCGAATATTTGTTTAACTGCAGTATGAGTGCGTAGTTACCACACAAGGTTAATTACAGTATGGCAATCGCTTCATCTGATTTAAACCCTCCTTTGTATCAAATAACATGAAACCTCACTGCATCAAAACCTCACTGCATCAAATCCTATGTTGGATTTTGATCAAACAGACCACCATTCGCCGAGTCAGTAACTTTCAGAAACTAAATACACTTTAAATGTCAAGCCTTGATCATTAATGATGGTTAAAAGAGGGGAGACTTTCAGGGGGGGGAAAGGTGGGAGTCTTTGGCTGTTACTAAAGCTCAGTGGATCTTGCAGTGCACATGTGAGTAGACTGACTGGAGTCATCCCCCGGCCAGATAAAAGCCTTGCTTCACCACATTATTAGCGGTAAAGGAAAACATAGGAGGTTGCTGGATAAGAGCTTCCACTGTGTTTGCTGTTGGATAAAAAAAGATGAAAAATGTTTATACATGGATTTACATATAGACATGTGAGAAAACATTGAATCACACTCCTTCTCATTAATTCCTCCTGTAATACTGTTACGTCAACTCGTGCCTGAGCACAGCACACTGTGACAGTGCTAAGTACCCAGTGGCAGTCGCATACTAAAAGCTACCTTCAGGATGAATCTAATCTGTGCTCTACTTGTGCCCTGTAGGCGAGCCAGCTTGGAGTGTACCGGGCCTTTGTGGATAACTATAAGGTCGCTGTGGAGACGGCGGACAAATGCTGCCAGGCAAACGCTCAGTTTGCAGAGATATCTGAGGTATGTAATCACGCTATGCGCAGCAGCCAAATATTTGATGTTGCACAGCTGCCCGAGACAAGTGATGATAGGGCCGTTTTCAGCCGTCCTCACGGGATAAATGCCACGCAGCTCTTAACAGCGGCGCTGATTGTTTTAATTGCGCTGTGGGGCAGTGATTTAATGAGGGTATTTCTTCTCACCATTCCCTCCGGTGTTATTTTCCTGCCAGAATCTCAAGGTCAAAAGCACAAAGGACTGCAAAGACCAGTCGGCTAAAAATTCACTGGAAAGTGAGTACTGATTGAAATGAATGGCCAGCCAGCCTCCACATCAATATTGCTATAAGTAGTTGAGCTGTGACCAGGCCTGTTGAACTGACTCTGCCTCCTCCACAGCGCTTCTCTACAAACCGGTGGACAGAGTGACGCGCAGCACACTCGTTCTGCATGTAAGTCGATCTGCCAAACACGAACCTGGCGCAACATCTTGTCTGTTTGGGGGATTGAATTTGCCATCATTTGTCTTTCTATTCTAGGACCTCCTGAAGCACACGCCCTCCAGCCACCAGGACTATGCACTGCTACTGGACGCCCTGCGCATCTCTCAGAACTTCCTGTCCAGTATAAATGAAGAGATCACCCCACGTAGACAGTCCATGACAGTTAAGAAGGGAGAGGTCAGTATGGAGAGCTGACTCACTTCATCATCTCAGGGTTATCTCAATGCTTCTGACTGCAGAAGAATAAATAAATCCTCTTTTCAAATAAATGATCAAATATGTTTTTGGTAGATAAACCAAAATTCCATCAATTATTGTTGATTGAATGTAGTTGGTTGTAGTTAATATGCACTCAGGGCTTGAGTAGAGAAGGACAAATTAAGAATTACAGTGTGTTCCTATGTGGAGCACTTGTTCCCTTTGCCGAGGAGAAAGTGGGTGGTTTGAATGTTGTGCTGGCACAGTGACGAGTCCTGGCACGACAGAATTTGCTCCTTGGGCCACTCCTGCTTCTGCTGCTTCTGGTTTTATATTTGTCCAGTATATGCTTCGCTAACGTACACCCCTTTTTGGTGAAGTACTAACTCAGGCACAACAATAAATGCTGACGGCTTTATGCTCACATGCTCACTGTGACAATGCTAACATGCTGATGTTTAGCAGTTATGACCATGATCACCATCTCAGCTCAGTGTGTTAGCATGCTAACATTGGCTATTTAGAACTAAACCCAACGTACAGCTAAGGCTGATGAAAATGTAATGACAATCCATCCAATAGTTGTTGAGGTATTTCAGTCTTGACCAAAGTGGTGGACCAACTGACCGATTGACACAGCCATCCATAGAGCCATGCCGCTAGTGTGGCTGTAATTTATAAAGGGAATCAGGCTACATGTTATGAGATTATATGTTACTAAAGTTCTTGATTTGCAGAACACTTGATTGTATTGATTTGAGGTCTACAAAATGAGGGAATTAACTTACTTGATTTTTACTCACTGAAACAGGAGTAATTTAGGATCATATCTGCCATGACACGAAAAGCTCTGAGCACGTGGTGTCTGGAAGCTGCAATAAAACCGGATTGTGAGTCAGGTTATTGCTGACTCATCTCAGCATGTCTGCTTTAGTTGCGAAGGAAGTCAACAATAGAGGAAGCTCGTGACGAACACTGGAGGAGAAGGGGTCTCCGTGTCGAAAACCAGGAAAACCTGTCGATCACTCCCATCCTCTCCTGCCAACTCCGCTTCCCAGAAATGACCTGCAGCACTCCTTATCAACGTTACTGTCTAACCAGCCTTTTGCTCTGGGTGTGTACCGGCCTAACCATGCTTCCTGAACCGTCGCCCCCTCCATCCCCCCGCTCTGATTCAGTTGACCTGAATGAGAACTTCCTCTGTTTTTTCTGGGAACTGGCCCCGCCCACCTGGGTGGGATATTAAATCAAAGAAAGTTCTTGGGAACATTCTTTTGTTTATAGTTTAGGAAGTCTGAGGTCCCACAAGGAGATTGACGGATAACAAGCCAGCACGCGACAGTTCAGTCACTGGTTTGAGTTGTTGGCATCAGCTGTCAACCAATTTTGCACCCATTGCTGATCTTTTGCACCGTAATTACCACGACCATTTAAACTCACAAGCTTGTTTAGCCCCACCTCTTGCGCATGCCTCGCTGCTCTCCGTCTCATTATAGTGCACAATAAAAAATGAAGCAGATTCTATTGCCAGGAGGGAGTGAGCGCTGTGCAGTTACAGCTCTTGGTTTTCCATTGGATTATTGACTATTTGCGGTTGTGTTTGTGTCACAACATAATAAGCGGATGTCCTCTTCTCTTTGAAACCAGGACAGTGCTCAACATGTTTGAGAGGCTTCCAAAGGGGCCTATAACCGGCCCGCACTGAACTGGAGTGCCCTCAAAACAGAATGGGAAAGCAATGCTGCAGTGATTTCCTTGTTTTTGTCGAACTGTGGTTGGTGTGGGACGGTTGAGTCTCACATGGGCACCGTCATTGTAAACAGCCTCAGCGCAGAGGTCAAAAGGCTGAGGGGGGATTTGGACGCACGCTGCTGCAGGAAGAGCGCTTCTTACATGGGCTGGACGAATCACCGAGGATGCTGCTGGTGGTTGAAGAAACATGCTGCATACACTTTCCGCCTTGTTTTGGACACGTCACAAATGATTTATTGCTTTGGTTATTGTGTTTACTTCCACCATGAGCTTTGCTACCATTCATCCGACTGCACAATAATGTGTACAGTAATTATAAGCACGTACCAACATCAGCAAAAAATCATTGTTTGTGAACCCCAAATTAAAGCAGTTTAAACTAATCGTCAATATAAACCTTGAATTAGATACTGTACTTTCATCAGTTCTGAGCTGTTGGTGCAGTAAAATAGTACCTCAAATCTCACTCAAAGTTTCATGAGAAATACTGAATCATTTAGATTATCGGGGGTGTATTTGAGACAAATGAGAGTTATATACTATGAGTACATTGTGTTAGGTTGTAGTGGATTTTATATATATTTGCACATGTAGATAAGAGAAGTTTATGTTTTAAATTAATACATAAAGAAAGATATGATAATTAATTTGGGATATTATGAGGAATATTCTGGAGGAATGTATTATGAAACATAAGAGAGGATCACTGTTTTATTATTCTGTTTTAATGACAAATGTAATGATTAACTGTATGATGCATGAGAATGAATGAATGTTTTATTGTTTAGACAATAGTTAAAATGGATGCCGATTGAAACCTAATGTGTTGCTTTTATTCGGAAGGCAGGATAATAGGGTTTTATTGTGAAGGGGAACTTCCTGTCCTTGACCGGAAGAGTGAGCTTTGACCTCGCCTGTTTACTAATTGGCGTAGCGAGTAGAACTGCGGCATCCTTTGAACTGACCAATGGAACTAACCTTTAGGTGTGAATTCATTTGCATGACCATACTAATAGCCGAGCATTTGTTCTGGGGAGATGGTTCTACTGGTCTGGAGACTCGAGACAGCCCCGGTCTGTGGCTCCTTGGGAGCTGCACTCCGTCTGTGGAGAGTTCCTCCTTTCTGGCCCCACGATCGTGAACGCTACATGAGTATTATCTTTGCCATTAAATATTGTTAAACTTTAACTCGAATCCTGAATTTCCTGCGGCCACGGGACCCGGAGCTTTGAACACGAATCTTACAATTGACTTAATTCTCTTCTCCTGTTTGTAGAACCGTCAGCTGTTGAGGGATCGCTTCATGGTGGAGCTTGTCGAAGGTTCCAGGAAACTCCGTCACGTCTTCCTCTTCACGGACCTGCTGCTCTGCACCAAGCTGAAGAAACAGGCTGCGGGGTGAGTCTGGGTCGGCGTCCTGCCCGAGGTTAGGTGGCCTGGAAAAGCCATTGGCTCAAAATCCCTGCGAGGGAGTGAGAACCACGCCGCCCAGACAAACATTAAACTTGTAAAAGTCAATTCTGCTTTGCTGGAAATAGAACAGTTTCATTGTGACCAACCAGCGGTTGCAGTTGCAGATGAACGTTATAATTTCAACAGTTTTCAAGCTTGTGGCTATTCGTACTATTGGTTTCACGCTGTTTAAAAAAACATTCTGGTGAAAGTGAAGGGCAACATGACAATTACTGGGTGAAGAAGAAAAAAATGACGTCGTTATACACACATTTTGTGCTCCCACAGAAAAGGGCAACAGTATGACTGTAAGTGGTACATCCCACTGGCTGACCTGACTTTCCAGACCATTGAGGACTGTGAGTCCACCCCCATCCCGCTGGTCCAGGATGAGGAGATCGACGCCTTGAAGATCAAAATCTCCCAAATCAAGAACGAGATCCAAAGAGAGAAGGTGAGGATTCACAGATATTAAATACGCCGACAGAAACTCAAGCCTCAAAATACAAGGAAATGTGTAGTTTATGTTACATTGGTTTATTAGTGACTTGAAACACCTCAACAATGACAGCTTTGTAGACTAAACTATAATACAACGAGGGACGTATTAACACATGTGAATAGAACAAATGGCTAGACAGCGTGTCCTGCATCACATTTAACCTGGGACTGTTAATCTGTAGAGAACCACCAAAGGACCCAAGGTGATCGAGCGACTGAGGAAGAAGCTATCGGAACAGGAGTCTCTGCTGCTTCTCATGTCGCCCAACATGGCGTTCAGAGTGGCCAACCGAAACGGCAAGGTGAGTCACGAGTCCCAAAGAAGGTTCCTTTTATTAAATTCATGCTAACGATCATTGTGAATATCTTGCACTTGTCAATAAAGAACTTCTTAACATGGTTTCTGCTGCCCTCTGCTGGTATTACGCGTGCCATTACAGCATGAGAGTGCAATAACGTACAATACCATACAATATATCATTCCTTTATTTTTTTTAGGGTTTCACGTTCCTCATCTCTTCTGATTACGAACGTGCCGAGTGGAGGGAGATCGTTCGCGAGCAGCAGAAGAAGTGTGAGTTAACGTCGGCACTTTCTACAAGAGACAGTAGAGTATTATTATAACAGTTGTAATATCAAATTGGTGTGACTTGAATTCCCCTTGACTGTGTCCCGCAGGCTTTAAAAGCTTCTCTCTGACTTCTCTGGAGCTGCAGATGCTAACTAACTCATGTGTGAAACTGCAGACTGTTCACACGATTCCAATGACCATGAATAAGGAAGGTAAGGTTCACAATGCATTCCACTTTTTAGGGTTTAATATACGTCTTAATATATATATATATACCTAGTTTTGTATTTTCTTTGTTAACCTGCATAATCTAAATGCTACCTTCCGCAGATGATGAATCTTCTGGTTTGTACGGCTTCCTAAATGTCATCGTCCACTCTGCGTCAGGGCTGAAACACAGCTTAAGTAAGTTGGTTATTCTCCTGTTTTTGACTCTGAGTTATCTCACTGATAATTCTAGAGGTTGCATGCAGTGTCTCATCATCCTCTGTGTCATCTGCCCTTCCCCCCCCCCTCTCATTCTCTGTGGCTGTCAGCTGGGTGGACAGCTGCATTGGAATAAGTGTGATTAGCCAGGAACACTGTGTAGCTGCCTCAAATATGTCTCAAATCACTGTCTGCTCCAACTTATTTGCTCTCTGACACAAAAGGTAGCCAGGTAACATTCAGTGGCATGTTTCAATAAAAGGGGATTCCACTCCTCTTTGCTGTTTTTTTTTTCAGGTACTGAGACAGTAACTGTAATGACACCAGACAGAGAGCAGATGGATGTGAAGCTTTAGTTTTTAGTTTCATTTTGATTCAGCCATTCAAACTACTTCTGCTTGTGCCCACCAGACCTTTACTGCTCTCTGGAGGTGGATTCCTTCGGCTACTTTGTCAACAAAGCCAAAACACGCGTGTACAGAGACTCTACAGAGCCCAACTGGAACGAGGTGAGAGTGCATATCAGAGTGGAGAAATGTAATTAGTGCGCTCCACTTTCTGTATCCACTGCTGTGTGTCTTTAAGACCCTGTTTCCCTGATACATACTTGTTTGAAAATCAAGCATCTCGGTTTTGAAACAGGCTGTGGAGGCTCAGAAACGCTGTTCGGTGGATAGAATAAAAGTACATTGTTGTGAACTGGACTGAAACATGTTTTCTGCTCTGTGTCTGTGCAAGGAGTTTGAGATTGAACTGGAGGGCTCTCAAACTTTGAGGCTGCTCTGCTATGAGAAGTGCTACAACAAAACCAAGCAGAGCAAAGACGATGGAGAGAACGCAGACAAGATCATGGCCAAAGGACAAATAAAGGTAACAACAAATTAGGGTAGACCTGGGTCGGATGGCAAATAATGGGATGTGTTTTTTGGAAATTCCTGAGAGGATCAGATGGGTTTATTGTGGAAAAACAACACCTGTATGTGTGTGGCTGTAGTTGTAGCTTTATATTTGATAATAAAAAGTGTATTTCCCAAAATGCCGTGACTATTTATTTTAATGGAAGTCACAGGTACTTTAAGGTACTTTAATTTGGTACTTTAAGGTACTTTAATTTGCAATCACTGTCTGGAATTCTGGCACGAAATACTAAATAATGACCTCTTATACAACAGTGGAAAAAAAATGAACTAAAAATCTATATTTACACGCTCAGTTTGAACCCAAATCTATACAGTTCCACTCACATGTTTAGGAAAAACAATCGTTGCCTATGTGGAGTGAATTTGCTCACTCTATTGATTCTAGTACCTCCACAGTGGTAACCTATTTGCACAGTTGACCACCGCAGCTTTTTGTTTTGGCTAATCCTGCCCTGGGAGACCCTTTGCTGATGAAAAAGAAGTGAGTCATTAGATTCCCAGTAAGTCACTTCAGCTTGACCCCTGTCAGAGTGTTGTGACAGAGGGAGGATTAGCCTTGGGTTGACCAAATGTTGCCGTTGGCACGGCGCCAGAGTACGCCAGAGAGAGACAGAGCGCTCTTTGATCAACCAGAGAAGGGATTTCCTTGCTGGACAGGTTGGTCAAAACTCTGTCGAGTCTCAGCCAGATGCTTGCCATGTTATTCAGGAGCCAACAGCCTGGAGAAAGGACACCTGTCAGGTATTTAAATCACTTTCATGGCCTGTTGTGTCATGTTGGCCTTTCTTCTTGCTTTGTTGGCGTCTACATCAATGGTGTGGAGCCGAGACTTGGCGATATGACACAACAAATTAGTACAACAATTAAATTATTAGAATGTGACACATACACACACACACACACACACACACACACACACACACACACGCATATATATATATATATATATATGGGAAAATAAAAAAAAACATAAGAAATATAATACACATTTTAAATAAATAGAAAAGAAATAGGTATATATATATATACTTGAGTTTTTTTACAAATAATACTGATGAACCAGTATTACTATTTTTACCATTTCATATCCTTAAGAATTACATTTTATTATCTGAGGCAGGACATTTTGGGGGAAAAGAGAAAAGATGACCAGTCATAGAAAGAAGAGCCTCTGAGAAAGGTAACAGTTAATTTAAGGGCTTTTGACACAATATATTGTTTCAGATATGGGCGAGATGTGTGAAGTCACTAGTCATTATTGGCCAGAGAAGATCCTGTTTAGGTTACCTGGGATGCTATATGACCATCCTGCACTCATCACAGCGGCAGGCGTGAGCATGTTGGTAATGAGGGGAGGAGGGGATTCTCTTGAGTTAATCCCCCAAATCCATTAGGAAAGTACAACCACACACGGGCGAGCGTGGACGGCAGGCTGCGTGGCTTTGTTCCTGGCTGACTCTCAGTGGAATGAAAGGATTTGGAGTATAACAACACCGAGACGTGAATATGACAGAAGGTTTTGTGAAGATTCAGCTGGTCTGCATCAAAGAAGACCATCAAAGCTTCTTCGAGGCCATGTGATCAGGTGCTGCTGCTCTTGTTAGGGACGGTTGAGAAAACAGCGCCACCTGTGTCGCTCAGCGCTAGTTTCTTTGTTTGTTTTCCATTAGTGAGTAACATTTTAAGAGTTAAGAACGGCTCGTGCCAGAAAGAATGCGTGACAGTAATTCTAAAGAGGAGGAGAGTGTGGATCAGGTCAGCGGCGGTCTAGAGGAAAAGGGAGACACTGCTCAAAGGAAACCCCAGGGTACGGGGGCCCGTCTGTGGGACAGAGTCCGCAGCAGTCTGAGCAGACCAAAGGTAAAGATATGGAAAGTGAGCTGTGGACAAACCTACATGGGAGGTTGTTGTAGACGATGCCTCAGGAACCGACACTTACGGACAAACTTGTTTTCGCCTTTCTCTCATTTTCTGGTGACATTTAATATTATTTTATTACTATTTAAGTTGTACACTGTGTTGTTTTTCTGTTTTGGATTCATCCCTTTTGGGGTTTTAGAATCCATCGTTGGACTCGTGATTCTTTTTTGTATTGCTATTGTTGATTTAAGGTGTTGCGTAATAATATAGTTTTTTTTTCACTGAACAAAGGTTTTTCTGAATGGGATTTGATGGTTTCTTGGTTGAAAGAACATCTGCCATCTTGGACAGGCCCAGTGCTTAGCAGCCGGCCATGAAGTTATTACATTACTCATGCCTGATCACTGTAAATACATGCTATCAGATTAGTATTAGTCAGATGGCTAAAATAGATCACTGACACTACCTGGCCATATGAAGTTTATGCTTATGTGTACTCATATCACCTGGCACAGCATTTCCTGTTTTTATTAATTCTGAAGTGAATCTGAATCTGAATAATAATAATAATAATAATAATAATAATAATAATAATAAATGAAATAATTGGCTTTTTTTGTTTTCTTTCAGCTGGATCCTCAGACGTTGCAAAATAAAGACTGGCAGAGGGCAGTCATCGCCATGAATGGGGTACGTTTTTAAAAAATAAAATAAAATGAGAAACAGTTTTCTGCACCACATCCTTTACAACTTGCTGCCGTAGTTGTTGACTGGTTTCCTAACTTGTTTCAGATTGAGGTGAAGCTTTCCATGAAGTTCACCAGCAGAGAGTTCAGTTTAAAGCGAATGCCTTCACGGAAACAGTCCGGCGTCTTTGGAGTGAAGATCAACGTCGTAACGAAGTGAGTGTGTAATCGTGATCCCCATATTCCCATTTTTATTTTTATTGTAAGCAACTCATGAGTCAACATATATGTGCTGCTTTTTACAGTATATGTTTTGTTAATTTAGTTTTTGTGTCCGATTTTTTTTATTTGTCAATGAATTAAAAATAAAAAAACGTGTCTACTGCGAGTGCGCAGCATAAAGGAAGTGCGGTCCTTTGAGAAGAACTAGTCCTCCCGAGGCTCCATGTGGCGACGTGGTACTTATTTCAACCACGGCCTCTTGTGTTTCCAGCATTCACACGATGTGTTAAAAACCTTGTTTGTGTGTGTGACCGTGTCCTCACCAGGCGAGAGCGCTCCAAGGTTCCCCTCATTGTGAGACAGTGTGTGGAGGAGATCGAGCGACGAGGGATGGACGAGGTGGGAATCTACCGAGTGTCAGGAGTCGCAACTGACATCCAGGCTCTGAAGGCGGCCTTCGATTCCAGTGAGTTCACTGTGATTTCTTGTCAGCCTCTCGTGTGATGAGTGTTTTTCACTGTGCGGTTTGCATTCTCTGGTATTGCGTGACTGTTGTGTCATCTGCCCCCGCAGACAACAGAGACGTGTCTGTCATGATGAGGGAGATGGACGTGAACGCCATCGCCGGAACACTGAAGCTGTATTTCCGCGAGCTGCCGGAGCCTCTTTTCACTGACGACTTGTACCCTAACTTTGCTGGAGGCATCGGTCAGTCGCCACTTCTTTATTCTGGCATAATGTTCTGGCGATCCGAAAAGGCAGTGAATGCAGTTGCGAGTCGTGAAACCGGCACATTCATTTTGTGTGCTTTCGCCCTGCAGCTCTCTCTGACTGTGTGGCCAAGGAGAGCTGCATGCTCAACCTGCTGCTGTCTGTGCCAGAGACCAATCTGGTGACCTTCCTCTTCTTGCTCGACCACCTTAAAAGGTAAAAGACCTCACAAATATTCCATTATTTGAGCTATCGTGCATCAGTCTGTATCGGTGTGTCAGTGTGCATCTGTTAACCCCTGCTAACCAATAGTAATGGGTGGTTGTAACGGGGTTATTTGAAAACCTTACAAAACACATTAATGTACGGAGGCCCTGAGAGGACACTGGGAAATAAATGCGGTAATCCATTTTCAAGTCGGATGGAAATAAAAAGATTCTCTGAATTCGCCTGATTTAGTCCGACATGACCAGAAGATTAAGTTTAGAACTTAAGATACCTGAACTCACTGAGTGTTTTCTTCCAGGGTGGCTGAAAACGAGTGCATCAACAAGATGTCTCTGCACAATCTGGCCACAGTCTTTGGCCCCACTTTGCTGCGGCCCTCTGAAAAAGACAGCAAGATCTCAAACAGCTCACAGCCGATCTCCATGAACGACAGCTGGTCTCTAGAAGTTATGGCTCAGGTAAAACTACCGCCGGGATATTGATAAGCAAGACTGTGACATCTGGGGCTGCGGGGCGGGTCTAATCGCCTTTTTCTATGTCCGTAGGTGCAAGTGCTTCTCTACTTCCTTCAGCTGGAGAGCATTCCTACCCCCGACAGCAAACGTCAAAGCCTTCTCTTTTCCACTGAAGTATAACGGGAACATCATGCACTTGTGTGTACATGTTCAGTTCAGAGGCAGAATGTCTGCTGCTCAATGACCTGGACGCTGCTGCGCAGCCACACGGCCGGCTGGTTTACTCTGAGGATGCTTATTTTAGCCACTAGGTGGAGCCATCAACACGCTGCGGACTAGAAACAGCCACCATGACCAAAGCCATGTCTTTTGGAGATGTGATGAAAGAGCCTGTGTGTTCTGTTTACCCACAAGCTTGCCTGCTGTGTCAGTAAAAGACAACCCTCCATGATGTATGTACACATATATCATTCCTTTTCTAATTTAATTTAAATTTCAAGAGGTGTTATTTACTGTACTTAGATATTTTCCACTGCCCTGTTCTGTCACTGTGCACATTAGCTCCATATTCACAGAGGGGAATTTCTGCTGTAGTTAGATATTGTACGATTTATTTCTGCGGATGGATGATGGATGAATGATCGGACGTGTTTGTTTTTTCCCAGAAGATGTTTGACTTGGTTGAAAGCTCATCTGTGCCAATGTTTCCCTGCTGATGGCCAATAGAACATTTCAGTTGCCCAAATGTTTACACGCACTCTTCATTTTGTAAAGAATTTAAAAGACTGGAAACTGTAGTTGACACACAGCAACATGCAGGCGTGTTGACCAAAGCATCTAAAGTGTGCTATACTGTTTGTATGGTGACCTTGTTCAGTTGACAGGTTCTTCTTGTGGTGCCCAAATCAACTTTTCTGTAGATATAATTGATTTCTTTTGGAAGTGGTACCGGGAAGTGAAAGGCAAATCATTCCAGGAAAAGGTGAGGCCTGATCTAGGGAGTGTGTGCTGTGCTGTGTAGCAGTTACATTTCACAGTTGTCTTTTGTCCATATTTCATATGTTTTGTGTCCACGTTGTTTTTGTTTTTTTCTGATTTGATTTATTCTGTGGATGTATATGTGTTGCTTCCTGCATTCCTTCTCTGGAGTTTATCTATATAGGACAAAACCACATTGCTGTAGAAATGAGAGCACCCGGAGATTATCTCAAATACCAAATGTTCCCTAGTAGGACCCTTGAAGCACAGTGATTCACTCATATACACGTTTTATGGCTTATTAATAGGTTAATCATCCACATACCTGGTATTACTTGTGGAAAATACACTGTGTTCTTGCATTAATATTTTTTTTTCCAAATCACTACAAGTATTCAAACACTTGTGAGCACAAACTATAACCCTAAAGGCTTGTGATTTAAGTAAAATAAGCAATAACTATTAGAGATTATAGGATGAGACGAGTGGGTCTTGTGTGTATGATTGATGTAAATAAAAACTTGGCAACATTATTTTTTGCAATGTGTACTTCCTCAGCACGAGATAAAACATACTCGGATTTTAAAATTCTCTGATACTGTCTTTTTTATTAATATGTATAACTCATACTGCAGTTCAGTGTGAATTCTACCTGATATGTGATGAAATAAAAATAAAACATTACTGTGTCTGGGCTTCGGTGGTCCATAATCTATCCATCGTCTGTTTAATCCAGACATGTCCAATAATGTAACAGTAAAGTAAAGGTATACTTTCAACTTGTTATCATTGAGCAACCACCAAAACAAAAATAAATACAAATTAATACAAAAAAACGTGATTTATTCATAAATCCACATTATTTATTTTTTTTACATTTAAGGTGTTTGATATTTTAGAGGTATTGAGAGGGATTTATCACAATTTTAGAAGAGATAATCCGCAGATACCACTGGTCGGGTATCTTGAGTAACTGGGGGACTCCACTCGGATTGCAGAGGGTGTGAAGCTGCAGTTGACTTGGCTGAAGAGAGGCGCTGCAGTCCTTTGGCCCAGCGCCTGGAGTCATTTGGTAAAACCCTAATAAACGACCCGTTGGATACTGAGACGTCCCGGAGGCAGTAAAGTGCCCCCACGCCCCCTCCCCTCCACGGAGGGTGATGCTGAGATGATGCAACCAGAGGAGGGGGAGAGAGGATCACCCGGCTGCTGCCAACAGAAAGAAACTGACACACGAAACCGATGCTGCCTGCCGTCTGAAGTTGGGAATTAGCGAACTGTTGGCCCCGGAAAATGAAGAGCTATCGGACGTTTATCAATGTGTCGAAACGGAGAAGTTAGGAGAACCTCAGGTTTGAATATTTTATCTTATAACTTGACAGAGCGCTGTCTTTTTTTTCTTTCTTTTTTTACCGGCTGTGCTAACGCCGTTAGCCCACCGATAGCATGAGCAACCGTAGCTTTGCCGTTGCTTACTGACAGCTGAGGTGAATCAACTGACTGAAAGGGGACGTTTTAACCGTTACGTTCCCGTCAGGTTACGTTACGTTGGTCTCGGAGACTCGCTGTGTTCGTTCGTTTGTGTTGAACGGCGAACAATTGTTGTTTTAATCACCATCAAACCATATGTTGGGTCAGCTGTCAAGCTGGTAGAAATCAGTTGGATACACACGAACAACTATTTCACAATAAGTCGTAATGTGTTGACATGTCGCGTCAGTGTCGTGCGTTGACGTAAAGGTCGTAAACACAGTTAGGAGCTCTTTTGTTTCACCCTGATATAAAGGCGATTTACGTTTAACTGCAACAGTAGTTTTGTTGATTGTGACTGTATCACAGAGCTTTTGTTATTCTCGACAATGGTTTAAAATAAATTAGCTAAATGATAAATTTCTAATTTGGCTATCGTAGTACTCTGCACATCTTGACAATTTACTGTCGTTACTTAGATAAATATATTAAAAATATAAAGGGCTTTAGACCCTTTTACTCTGTATAGTAAATTGGAAGTATCTTGACTAGTAACGTTACTATCTGTAGTACAAAACCATATTACATCTACTATACTTTAAATCATATGTTATACCTCTACTTCCACTCTAGGTATATTATCTTGCTCCATCTGAGATTTGATATCTTCATTTCAGGGTCTTGAGAAGTGGTTGAAGGGTTGTGCTTACGTGTCTAGCGTTGTGCTTTTGTTTTGAAGGCCTGTGGCCAAACAGGAAGTGAACGTACTGAAATTCCCTGCGTGCCTGACCAAATAGCTAACCAGCTAGTTGGGTTATCTCCTTGTTTTAAAGTTGATATGTTGTCTTTAAGATAATTTAACCGGCGTATGCTCACTCCATATAGTGGGTCCGTTGTGTTTATCTCAACGTGTTCGTTGGTGGAAGTATGTGCCTGTGTGGTTGCATGACACACTCTGTGGGCTAACGTTAGCCGTTCGGCTGCTATTGTAGGTGTAGCCCAGAACAATGTAAATGTGCCACCCCCCTGAGAAGAGTCAACAGTGACCTGATGTTGCAGCCTGTCAGTGCCTTGTGGCTCGGCCCAAAGGGCATGCTGTTGCCTCTGTGAGTATCTAACTAAATCCTCCTCTCAAGCTCACTTCATTTCGATCATCTCCCCTTTTTGAGCACAGATGTTTCCCAACTTTCCTGGAAGTGGCTTATGAAGAGCAATGTTTCACAGCCTCTTTAAATCAATGTCTTGGACATCTGACTTATGAGATACTCCTTGGCTCTGCCTGATCATTGCTTTGCTTTTAGATAACATGTTGGGGGGGGGGGACTCTCCAGTTTCGGGAACTTTGCCCCTGAAGTGAGGATACATGTATAAATGTGTTTCCAGGACAACCTAATGGGTCAGGAACAAACCCATGTGCAGTTAGGTTAAATATATTAAAGTGGATTCAATTAGTTGTGTTAGGCAGGCCTACTGTAATGTTAATGAAGTGAAAGGTGAATGGTAACAAACACGCCACAGCTCAATACATTCTTTACCTATACAAATATTAACGTTAGGCTACGTCATTAAAAAATGGCTTATTTAATTGCATTCCAGGCGTGTGTATTAATAGTGAGGCATATTAATATATAATGAAATTCAAGGTTTGACAGTGTCTGCTCTGTCTCAGGCAGACTGGTGCCTGCTTGTCCTTGTACACACAGTCACCCTTTTTTTAGTTTTTTCTTTTTACGGGAGACGCCACCACAGGAAACTGATGTTATGGCAAGGAAGTGCCTCCCCGCAGTTAAAGCATGAATAAGGAAGGAGCGCGGGGAGGGGTATTAATGAGTTACTAGACCACTGCGACCCCCACCTCTTTCTCTTCCCAGACTCAACTCGGCTGTTTCTTGTGCCTCCTCCGTCTCGTGCTTTGTTCAGCTGTCTGTAAAGGAACACTACACACACTTGTTCTTTTGGTCAGCCTTGGATCAGATCCATTGCATTCACTAACACTGAAATTGAATACTGTAGCTCTATTTAATTTGAATCAGGATAAGTGTTATTGGCTTCTGGCTTATCAAGGAGCAGCTTACATACTGCAGCACAGAGAGCTTCATGGCTAAATGGAGTCGAGGTACATTGCACATGTAAATCCAGTTATTCTGCACTGTTTAATTCTGACCACTTTTTAGCTCTAATAGCATGGATAATGATGGCCTTTTAAAATATTTAATAGGCAAAATTATTACATTTAAAATATGTCCTATCCTTGTAATTGCTGATATGTTATAGATTCTGAATATCAACACCCACCATATTTCTTCCTCCTTAAAATATTTGTGCAGTTAGCTAATATTTAACAAAACCTTTTTTATTTCTGTGTTTGTTAAAGATTTTAGCTATATTAAAACAATAATGCATCATTATCTCATGGAGTCATCATGGACTCACCAAGAAAATAGTTTTTCAGCATCACAGAAACGGCATTGCTTTCAATACATTGTGATTCATCACAGATGTTGGTGGATACGACGGTGGTGGGAGGGAAACAACTCTTTCATACTACACTTTACAAATTAAACCAAGTCAGTCTGACAGGCTGGTGTGTATGAATCCATTGGTGTGTGTATTATAGTTATTGTTGTAAAGGTTTCTGAAGTACATACACGCACACAAAACCTTTTTGCTGTAAATTTGCAGAGTGAGAGAGTGAAAGAAAAGGCAGCTGCCTCGGCTCCATTTAGCTGCACTTTTGCTCCACTTTTGGTCTCCCATGTCTATTCAGATCCAATGAAAAGAGATCTGCCTTTAGCTAGCTGCTCTGTTTCAGACATCTGCTTTGACACACATTCAGTTATTCAGAAAACTGGCTGCAGTAGTTGTGGAGTGCACGTCAGTACTCTGGGAGAACGCCCTGTCAAACGTAGGTTTTATGAATAAATGCATGCATATGCAGTCGGTACAGAGTTAGCTGTGCAGATAAGGCTGGGGAGTATTATATAGAAGGGTCATAATATAGTCTAAAGTTAGCTGAGTCCGATTGATTGTCCTTCAGCTGCAGACGTTAGTCGCTTGGTGGCTTATATGAGTTCAGCAGCTGCATTGGTGCTGATACACATTTAGTATTTTCTTTGTTTCCTCGTACCCCTCATAAGTAAGAAGACATGCACAGCAGGACTGTAGAAGCTTCCCAGAAATGTATTTATTGCTTCACTGCGTATATAGAATTTAAGATAACCTGTCAACATACAAAGTCCAGGTCTGGGTAACATGTAGCGAGACCTGTTCAGACATGCAAAAATGCATGTTTTCAAAGCCACAACATAAAGCTTCCAAATAAGGCGTTGCCTGTGGCGATGTAGATTGTTCATACTGAGGATCGTAACTCAACAAAAGACCCTGACTGGGGAAAGATGCATGATGTTAACATAGACTTTATATTGGTAATCCCCAGTGGTCAAAGAGGTTGCAGATGTAAACACAAATGTGCTTCAAAGTATACTCTGAAAGTTGAGTTTGTGTCATAACCATAAGCCTGCGGTACAGGTCTGTTTCAGTCACTAAAGTCTACCAGCTGAGACGCATTAGTTGCCTTTTCCTCCCCATGAGGCACAGAAGATTGTTTCTTTTGTTTGCTTCCAGCGATCTCTGAACTTATACATAACTGTCTCTGGTCTAATGGCATCTGACCTGTATTTGATGTCTGTAAGAAGTCAAAACAGTAAGCGTGTTATTTTGTGTAAGGATTTAAGTTGCTGCAACTTGAAAAATCATATTTTTTATCTTTTGGTCAATCTTTGGTCAAATTAATTAGGTGAAGCTAAACACTTCTCAGCATCTACGTCACTGGAAGCCCGACAGAAATAATAAGCCAAATAAATAGCATCTCGGCAGAAAGAAATGAAATCGCAAGCAAGTCTGCCCAAAGTGGAAGATTTGGTGCCCAATGGCAGATTTAAAGTATCATCTGTACCAAGGAAACGCAGCTGAAATCTATTAGTAAAGTATTTGTTTTTGAATAAAGTGCAGTTGTGGTTTAGTAGCAGGTTATTTGGGTTTCTCTGGAAGTACGAGGGGAGAGAAGGTTGACAATATATGTAAGCCATTGTGTGCAGATCACCCCCTGCTCCGGCTGTATCAGATCCTAAATATTGATTTATTTTAGCTGTGTGTATTTATTTAGTTAAGAGTCATGGAAATGTTTCAATCTGTGTATTGTCTAAACAGTTGTGCTCTTGGAGCAACACGTCGGTCAGCTTCTCACAGTGTTCTGTTTAAAGTCTAATTTACTGCTGATTTTTGATTTATATGCATTTCAATATCGAAACAACAAACCTCTGCTCGGGAAAACAACCGACTCGGAGATAGATTGTTGCTGTGCTCCTTTGCACAATAAATAACTTCTGCTCACTTTTTCCTTCTCAAGAGCCTTCAAGCTCAAGAGCTCCAAATCTGTGCTAAAGTACTTACTTTTTGTCTCCAGCTGTGTCCCAAATCACTTTTCTTGCTATCGTGGCATCAAGTCAGGTTCTCCTTAAACCTGGACGCAACATGCGAACAATACCGAAACAAGCTTTTGTTGTTTGGTTCCAGACAGTTTCACTGCCGTTTATTGGCAAAAACAAAAAAAATGCATCAGATAAAATCCAACATAAATTCTAGGTGCTTCATTTAAAATAGTTTGAGAGAATATTTTTGCCATTTTAATTCAAGCCACATTTTTTGCAACAATGCACAAGGCGGCTCACCAGATTACGCTCAAGAATGTGCTCCAATTAAATAGTTATTAGGAATCTTTTCTGGGTTGTCGAGTTGTTTTAAATAGAGCAACAGTAATTGTGAACTGGTACGAGCACATCTTGCACCAAATGATGTCTTGGCAGTGCCAGATGATCATTCAGTGCATCAGACCGGTTGCCCAGGAACACACTCGCATTATTTTCGGCTCATGAGATTTGACTGCAGTTGTGTTGGTTTGAGCTTCCACTTTGATCTGTGAAGGAATCTACTTTTCCTTTTTTGGGGCTCTGCTGATGATCATTCTGCACAAGGAAAAAGGATAGAAAAAAAACTCTGCTCCTTAGTTGGCATGGACAGACAGGAGTGTAGACGGCAGCAAACCACCCACACAGATGAGGCTCTATCGCCGCTAGTGTTGATGCAGCTGACAGGAGAGTGAAACTCTGAACTGCCGGAACCATCACAAAGACACAAGAGCCATCTAGTGGAGATATCGAATGGCCTTTTGAAAGCCTCTATTTCAATGTCCGCCTCAGATTCCTGAATCGCCCCCTAAAGCCATTTCAACAGCTACCAAATGTAACTGCAGTAAAAAGTTATTATATAATATATATTATATAACGTTATTTTTTATAATCAAGCACCACACAAGTGTCCATCGTCTTATGTAAAGATAAATTAAAATGTTTAAACTCTTAAGATGTACACTAACTAGTCATTATAGGGACCGGGAGAATAAGCATATGAATATCCGCGACCGCCTAAACACCAACTATCTAGAATAAACCACAGAGACGTCAGACAGAAACAGGTTTTCTGCAAGTGCTCAGCTATTCGGTGTGGTCTCAGTGTTAAGGGAATTGCCTCCTGTGGAAAGAATTCCTCTTCCATGGAAAGCTGGAGCTATCGCTCTGCGCACTGACATACATTACCTTTCTCCTCCCTCCTCTGTGCGCAGATTGAGCTGTAAATGTATCGGCATCAGAGAGCTCAGTATGAAGAAGTCGGTCCGGCCAGCGGTGAGTAAGGTGAGCGGAGATCGAGGGAAGGCGGAGGCCACGGTGACCTCTGGGACCGGAAAGCCTGCAGCGAAGACCAGCACCACTGCACCTCTGTCGAAGGTAAGACTCATCGAGTGACAGACTGGATGCAGGTGTGAATTTGATTTTATTTTCTTGTTTGTATGTGCGTTTATTGTTTTTGTTTTTGTGTGCTTTCAGGTAAAAAGCAATGATGACCTTTTAGCAGCTATGGCCGGAGGGAATCCTGCATCAAATAATGCTGTCAACAAGAACAAGAGGACGGCCTCCATTGGGAGTAATGCTAGCAACATAGACAGCAAGCCAAAGGCAACGTCGGGTAATATTCTATGCCTACATAGGAGTTTTATCTTTAGTAAGTTGTTATGCTGAAAATGTAAAGATTACCTTTTTCTCTCTTACCAGGTGCTTCATCCAAGCGGACAACCTCTTCGATTTCCAAGGAGCCAAATTCATCACGAGACCGTCTCCGAACATCCAGGACCTCAGCCAATAAGAAGCAGTTGGTGTCAGGGACTGTAGCGGGGGATGCAGCATCAGGGAAGCGCTCTCGTGGCCAGTTCCTGGCAGAGTCTGATGGCCGTATGAGCAAGTCTAAATCAGATGGCCAGATCAGTGATAAGGTGGCTCTGGAGACCAAAGTGAAAGACCTGGTGGGTTTGGCTAAAAGCAAAGATGTGGAGATCCTCCACCTTCGCAGTGAGCTGAGGGACATGAGGTCCCAGCTTGGCTTGGGAGGGAAGGAAGCACCGCAGCAGGAAGAAGCTGGGGAGGAAGAGGAGGAGGAGGAGGAGGAGGAGGTGGAGAAGCCCCTGGTTTCAGCCATCACAGCAGCTGATGTGGAGTCCACTTTGATTCTCTTACAAGAGCAGAACCAGGCCATCAGAGTGGAGCTCAACCTGCTGAAGAGTGAGAACCGAATGCTAAAAGACCGACTCAATGCGCTGGGCTTCTCCCTGGAGCAGAGGCTGGATGCCTCTGACAAGCTTTTCAACTACGCCTCCCTGAGTCCGGACCTGGCCGCAGGCAGTGGGCAGAGTGACGGTGGAGGAACAGGTACGCTGACCTCCTCAGTGGAAGGCTCAGCCCCCGGCTCCCTGGAGGACCTGCTCACAGGGCACCAGCTTGGAGGCTCAGCGGACAACCTCGACAGTGAATCGAGCGAGGTATACCAGGCCGTCACCTCTAGTGACGACGCTCTTGACGCCCCCTCTGGAGCCTCCTCGTCATCCGAATCGGAGTGCGCACCCAGCAGGGAGCGCTCCCGCAGGGGCAGCAGGGACAATGCCACCGAGGTGTCGCTGGCCTGTCTGACGGAGCGCATCCACCAGATGGAGGAGAACCAGCACAGCACAGCTGAGGAGCTCCAGGCCACGTTGCAGGAGCTGGCCGACCTGCAGCAAATCACCCAGGAGCTGAACGGAGAGAACGAGCGGCTCGGTGAAGAGAAGGGGATCCTCATGGACTCCCTGTGTCAGCAGAGCGACAAGCTGGAGCTGTACGGTCGACAGATCGAGTACCTGCGCTCCCTGCTGGATGACCATCATATATCATATGGACTAGAGGAGGACATTAAGAGCGGCCGCTACATGGAGCTGGAGCAGCGCTACGGAGACCTGGCAGATAACGCCCGCTTTGAGAGAGAACAGCTGCTGGGGGTTCAACAGCACCTGTCTAACACTCTGAAGATGGCTGAACAGGACAACGCTGAGGCCCAAGAGATGATCGGAGCACTGAAAGAGCGGAACCACCAGATGGAGCGCATCATGGAGTCAGAGAGACAGGGCCGAGCTGCCATGGGGGCCGCTCTTGAAGAGTACAAGGCAGCGGTGAGTAGTGACCAGGCGGAGCTGAGCCGCTGCAGAAACCAGCTGGACCAGGAGAGGCAGAGGGTGGCCGAGTTGTACTCTCTTCACACGGCCGGGGATAAAAATGACATCTGCCAACTGCTGGAAGGAGTACGTCAGGGGAAAGAGGAGGCGGAGGCCAAGGCGGCGAAGTTGCAAGAGGAGCTGGAACAAGCCCACAGTGAACTCACTCGGCTACAGGAGAGTTTCAGCAAGGTCAGTTTAAAAAATGTTTTTAAAAAAACATTCAAATCGCAGGCTATTACAGAAACCGTGTGTAGGGCATCAATTTCCTGAAGCAATAAGATGCTAAATTTAAGTGTTTGGCCTAGATGGGGCTGAGAGTTTAATTGTCTATGGAGCAGAGCCAGTTTTGACCTTGAACATGTCACAGATTCAGCATCCAGGTCTCCAGAGTCTACCTTCCTGTTAGTACCTCACCAACATAACACGAGTGAGAGGATGTACTTGACACACACACACACTGTACACAATACATCTCTATAAATAACTGCATGACACTGCTGCAGCTTTGTTGCACATTAGTCAGCCAATTACTTGTTACTTGTTAATGAAATGAACGATACAACTCTTCCTGTGTGTGTGTGTGTGTGTGCAGCTGGACAGGGAATACAGACACTTCCAGGAGCAGGTGCAGCAGCAGATGGCCGAGCAGGAGCGCATACTGGAGAAGCAGCGCTTGGAGCTGCAGGAGAAGGAGACTGAGATCGTGGACATGAAGGAAACCATTTTTGAGCTTGAGGATGAGGTGGAGCAGCACCGAGCTCTTAAACTCCACGACAACCTCATCATCACGGACCTCGAGAGTAAGCGGGCGGACAGTGTAAACTCGTTGTCATGTTCCGAACTTTGACTGGCTGGACTGGTTTTATACGCCTTCATGTTGGCTGGAGCAGGCAGCCAGTGGTCATTCAGAGAACCAATGACAATGTATCATGTTTCGTATCTCAAAAGTAACACTTGTGGTATTGAGAAAGACAAACATGCATTTACTTACCGTACCTGTTTCAGACTCGGTGAAGAAGCTGCAGGACCAGAAGCACGACATGGAGAGAGAGATTAAGATTCTTCACCGCAGACTGAGGGTAAGAGTGCTGCAGGGGTGTAGTGAGCTATTTGAGGGCAGTCTCGGGATATCAGATTTCTTCACTAGGAGAAAGGGAGACATGAAACTGCAGCAATTTTGTCGGTACTAGTATGTCGACACTGGGTAAAAAAAAACAACCTAGACTATGTAAAGACTTCCTCCCATCGAACAAATGTAATGCCAAAACATTACAGATTCGGGCGCTGCCATAATTTGGAGCCAAAGTTTGCGCAGTCGTGATCAGGGGGTGGAGCCACACTATCGAGTCCCCGCCCATACACCTCACAAACCCAATCACAAACACGGCCACGCCTTCTTAGAGTGAGAACCACCTAGTTGCACAACAATTAACCATAATTTTTCTGAATACATTTACGAACAAATTGACTGATGGTCTATCATAGAGACTCATTATTCGTCTTTCAGAAACTATGTAATGTATAACATGGAGGAGCTTTATGGCCTATACTGCCGCCATCAAGATATATTTCTTTTTTCTCACTGTGTGTGTGTGTGTGTGTGTGTGTGTGTGTGTGTGTGTGTGTGTGTGTGTGTGTGTGTGTGTGTGTGTGTGTGTGTGTGTGTGTGTGTGTGTGTGTGTGTGTGTGTGTGTGTGTGTGTGTGTGTGTGTGTGTGTGTGTGTGTGTGTGTGTGTGTGTGTGTGTGTGTGTGTGTGTGTGTGTGTGTGTGTGTGTGTGTGTGTGTGTGTGTGTGTGTGTGTGTGTGTGTAGGAGGAGTCAATGGAGTGGCGTCAGTTCCAGGCTGATCTGCAGACTGCTGTCGTCATTGCTAATGACATCAAGTCTGAAGCACAGGAGGAGATTGGAGATCTGCGGCGCCGGCTGACGGAAAACCAGGAAAAGAACGAAAAGCTGTGCAAGGAGCTGGACGAGGTCAAGAGCCGCAAGTAAGACCCACGGAGAGACGTTTGGACGAGCTCCAGCGGTCACGCTGACATCGTCTGTCTTATCTTTGTAAAACAAATTAGGGAAAATCGATTTTTGCTTACATTAGGATTCTGGTTGCACGGTTTGCATCCATTTATCTTTGATTAATCCCACAGTTGAAAAATCGCCTTTACATAACACTATACATTACACTATATATTTTCACCATAATCGTCCCTACAACATGATAACCCTTAATTAGATCCATTCCCCAGCCATGATATATAAATTGACAGCATAGGAGTTCTGAGTGTACATGCTGAGGAGAGAACTGTGTCTCCCAGGCAGGACGAGGAGAGAGGCAGAGTGTATAACTACATGAATGCAGTAGAGAGGGACCTGGCTGCTCTCAGACAGGGGATGGGTCTCAGCCGGCGATCCTCAACCTCCTCGGAGCCCTCGCCCACCGTCAAAACACTCATCAAGAGCTTCGACAATGCCTCCCAAGGTACTACACTACCAAGACATGTGCTTTGTCCACACAGAAGGAACTTGTCTCCCGACAGGGTCCATGACATCAGGAGTGCGTTTGGCCATTCAAGTGAGGAGCAGATCTAAGCTGAGCTGTGTTTGTGCCTTTTCACTCCTAACTCAGGTCCACCGACCAATGGAAGTCCCTCAGTGACGCCAACAGCCGCGGCCTCTCCGCTACCACGCACCCCCCTCAGCCCCAGTCCCATGAAGACGCCCCCAGCAGCTGCTGTTTCACCCATACAGGTACGGGAGGAAAGGCTTGACGTGAATATGCTGCTGCGGCTTTGTTACTTTTCACATTTAGCTAATATTTAACTTTATTGACCGCAGTGTGAAAAGATGCATTTGGCTTTAAAAACTACGTAGCATGGAACACTTATTAACAAACAACATGATTTTTAAAAGACGTGAACATAGTTCAAAACTATAACTGACTGAAACAAAAACTGACAAGAAGCAAGATTTGGTTTGCAAAGAAAACTTGAAAGTTTTATCTGAAGAAAAGTTTGTTCGCCGGATCAAACACTCTTTAATGAAGACCAAAATGATTATTACATTGTGTATTATAGTGTGTCTTTGCTCATTAAAGCGTTTATTGTCAGTGGTTCTGCTGAGAGGGGAGTGAGTGTACTGTGTAAACAGTAAATGTGAGACACACCCTGTCCTTTTTATATTTGTGGTTTTTTATTGACCCAGTGCTTCAGGAGTACTTATAGTTTCCCACATGTGACCACAGCATACACTCTCAGATGTGAATATACATCCCACTTCTTATTCACTTTTTGTAGAAATATAATTATTATTCTGTTTATTACAACTCATGTGAATTAGTATTGGATACGATGAAGCAGTAATCATTAAAATGCTTCTAAATTGGTCCAAATAACTTTATCTGTACACACTGTGAGCACACATTATATGTCAGAGAATGTGACTTATAGGTGAACTAACGACAATATATCAAAACAGCCATAATTACCAGTTTGTCCTGTAAATACATGCGCAATGAAAAAGCTGTTGTTGCTTTTGCTATTTCAGAGACACTCCATAACTGGCTCCATGTCAGCAGCCAAGCCGCTCTCCTCCCTGAGTGATAAGAGGCCCAGCTACACAGACATCACCATGCCAGGTGAGTCAGCCGTCACAGCGACCATTTAAATGCACTACGTGAGGTGTAGAGGGCCGAGTAATGTGCTGTCAAATGTAGGTCACACACAGTCCTTTGCCCTCCGCTACACCTCTTGTCACAGTGACTCACGGCTAACAGGAACGGACCTCCACTCTCTCGTGAGAAACAACAGTTTCCCTCTCAGGGGCCTGGAGTTGGCAGTGAGCAGGTTTACTGTATGTTGACTTCATGTTTGAGTTAATCAAAACACTGGAGTGGATGATAAGAGGAAAGAGATGAACCACCACGTAATGCAGAATTTCCCACAGTTCGTTCTCACCAGTAATGAGTTCAAGTGTTTTATGTGAACGTGCAGACTTGGCCATAGCCTCCAACGTTCCATTTATTTTTCTCTGAGTTATTGTTTTCTCGCAGACCAAGGGAGCCTCGTTCGGTGGTATTTTCTGAGCTCAGAGGGGCTGGAATGTGGCTCTTTATTGACCCTGTTATCTAATTTCAGACTAAGTGTCTGTGATGTAAATACTGTGATATATCCACAGCTGAGCACCTTCTCAGGGGAACCTCCGCTAGCCGACCTCCGCCTGTCCACCAGAGGGTCTCCAGCATGGACTCCACAAAGACTATATCAGGTCAGAGATGCTCGCTAAGTTCTATCAACTTATTTTAAACTAACTCAGCCGATAGTTTAGTTTAGGAAAACAGTCTTTAATTGTGTCCCCCATCCTGAGCAGTGTCCCGCCGGAGCAGTGAGGAGATAAAGAGGGACATGTCTGCTCCAGATTCCTCCTCAACCTCCCTGATGGCTATGAGTGCTGCCTCCTCCCCGCTCTCCATGTCCTCCTCCTCCCCCACCGCCTCCATCACCCCCACAGCACGCAGCCGCCTAAGGTACCACCTGCCGGGCCACTGACTCACCTGTATGTTGTACTGATATGAGAGAGCTGGGTTGCGTTATTTACCTGGAAACCCGCAAATGTCGCTCGCTCACACTGCCGGCTTGAAGTCTGTTTTCATCCTCGTCTGTGATTTTCATCTGTCAGTTGCCTGTGTGGCATTACCTCTTCATACTGTGGTTGTGATTGTAAATATAGTAAATCTTTTTAAACTGTGAGTGTTTGCTCACATGCGTCTTCTGTGTGACTGTTCCAGAGAAGAGAGAAAGGACCCGCTGTCAGCTCTGGCCAGAGAGTACGGAGGCTCCAAGAGAAATGCTTTGCTGAAGTGGTGCCAGAAGAAGACTGAGGGTTATCAGGTAGGTCACTGGGAGGCACCATGATCCCATCTAGACTCCATCTCCAATATGTTGCCAAGAAGCTGGCATTAAGTAACAAACCTGGTGAACGGTGTGTTTCCAGGAGGTCGGAGTGAAACAAGGTTGTAAAAAGCTTTTTGTGGCTCCAGAGTGAGCTCTGTGGAATCTGATTAATTGCTTGAAGTGATGAGTCAGTGTTGGTTGGGTCTGAAGAATTCACGCAGTGACTACAGAAGAAGGCTATGCTAAATAAAAGAAAGGTAATTCATTCCTTCATGGCAAGATGAAATTCCCTGGATCAAATATGGCGATACAAATATGTATTTTATGGTTTGATTTTTATGGTAGTATTATATATTGTGTTTATATGGGTGCTTTGTTGAAATGAATGAATCATGCAAACTATGAGACAGAGGTTTTTCTTTTATAATAATTAGAGCTGAATATTATTAGAAGACGGCGCGGGAATGACGGACCCCGCCACTAAAAATGAAACCTACTATATAGAGAATTAAGTAACCAAAAAGTAAATGCCTTTTGCAGAAGAAATTCAGACCATGAGTACAATCAAAAACGGTGCTTTGAGTTCATTAACATCTTTAGGATTAGAACTTTGCCTCTTTCCTTGTATTTTCTCGTCGTCCCCTTCAGTCCGCTGTGATGGTGTCGTTGTTCAATGCAGTACGAGATCACCTAAAGATAATAATAACGTCAAAGCATTAACCTAGCAACGACTGGTGCTAAAATGACAACCCACAGATGTGTCAAGAGTCTTTTGCTATATTGAAGCGCTGTTTACCCCTTTTTAACTGAAGTAGGTTGTGGTTACCATGGCACCGTGGGTTTTCTCCAGGAAGTGTGCAACATTTCACACATCCTGCAAGTTACCTACGTGACAAATTCACGAGGCTATCTCTGAATCATTGTGACTCCATCCAGATTGTAGTTGAGGAGACTTGCGTTTTTCTAGTTGCATATCACCTTAGTGGTTTTAAAGATCACATATTTACACTCCCTGCAAAGGTCAGATGGCAGTTGATGGTGGAAAAGATGATAAAAGATATGAATGAGTATTGTTGACACGTCATATAAAACCCAAGGCCTGTCCTCAGATCAAGCTGCAGTTCTCTGTGGTTAAATCATTTTTAAAGAGTTCCACGACAGCTGAATTTATTGTGACCATATTATTATTGAAAGCTGTGATGCACAGTGGCTGGCTGTGACGTTCATGACCTGGGATGAAATGTTGTACCCTCTTGGCTCAGACCAGGCCCACAAATTGGTTTCCCATTGATTTTTGCCCTGAACTGTAAATGTTCTGTTGAGTTAAATCAAAGTTTAAGTGGACGATCGCCACTTTTTGTTTTTCAGAATATCGATATTACAAACTTCAGCAGCAGCTGGAATGATGGCCTGGCCTTCTGCGCTGTGCTCCACACCTACCTGCCCGCACACATCCCCTACCAGGAACTCACCAGCCAAGAAAAGGCAAGTAGAGCCCCAACCTTTAAGCCGATGCGTTAGACATAGTATTGCACTGAGTGTGACTTTGACTCCCTCTTCTTTTCTCAGAAGAGAAACTTCACCTTAGCTTTCCAGGCTGCAGAGAGTGTGGGCATCAAATGCACTTTGGTAAGCTTGATACCGATATATGAAATTACTTTATTCTGATAAATATGAGTGAAACCAAAATGATGGAAAAACTGTACCCCTAGAGTAAAGAAGACATACGGGAACAATCCAGACACAACTTTGGGTCAGATGAAATGCCTTAATTTAGACATTATATGAACTCAGAGGAATGTCTACAGAAACTCTTTGCCCATTTTTAGAGTTAATACTTTTTTTCATATCTTCCTCTTACTCATAATGTAAATATACTGACATTCTTATCATTAACCAGAGAGGTACTACAGTACGTTCTTTAACGGTACAGTGTGTCGTCTACAGTTCTGCTTTCGGTCTCATGAACCTCATTCAACCGCCACAGTATTGGTGGCTAAGCTGTGCAGCGAGACATTGTTTGAATCCATAGAGCTTTATTTTACGTCCTTTCAAGCCACACCACATTTTGGGAAATGCACTTATTCACTTTCACAGTTGCGAAGGATGAACCACTCCCATTTCTGTACATTAAAGCGACCCAGGAGCTTAGCTTCGCACAAAAAGACCGGAAATGGTTGTACAGATAAAATAAAGATGCAACATGTTTATTTATTCTATATTTACTCTGATATACAGCAGTGGGACAGACGTCTTTAGTTTAGCAGTGAGTTTTCCATCCTTAACTGCTTCTTTCTGTATTCCAGGACATAAATGAGATGGTGCACACAGAGAGGCCGGACTGGCAAAGTGTCATGACTTATGTCACAGCCATATACAAGTACTTTGAGACCTGACTCCGCCATCTCACACACCCTGCTCCTGCAGCACAATCAGCGCCACGCCAGCCCTCCTGAGCTCTCAGCAGCCTCTCAAACCCACAGACAACTGGTATACCTCACTGCCCCACCACCACCACCATCACCACCAAACATCCAGTCACGCTGCATGTCGGTATTAAGCAACACTAAAGGCAGACCACAACCTCAGAGGACTCTCACACAGTTACTACACCCTTCCAATGTAGTGTAGAGGGTGCTTTGTGTAGAGTTGGAGTCCCGAGGACTGGCCTGTATCTCTACTGTTACACTAAAGCCATGAGAAGTAACTCTGGTGAGCCAAGTATGAACTGACCAGCGGTCATCTTTCCCTTTGGTTCGCGTCTGAAGGAGCTGCATGAAAAAGGAACCAGGTCTCAGTGCCTTCTATCTGGCTTTTCTTGGCAAATAATATCCCGTTACCCTCAACCCAGTTTCCAGGGGAATTCCTGCAAATCTGACTTTCAGCCTGCTACTTTGCCAGAGCAGTCATTTTTATAAATAGTCCTCATGGTTTTTCCTTCTTCTTTCTTTTCTTGGTTGTGAATAATTTGCAGAACACATTAGCTTCTACAGAATACCAACCCCAAAAGGTCAGAGGCGTTTGAATTCCCCGGACGACCCTAAAAGTCTTCCAGACGTTACAGTTCGATACAGGTGCCTCTCTCTTTCGATGGATAAAGTGCCTGTGTGAGTTTTGATGCAGGAGACCAGGATATGAGCTCTCTCGATGTGCCAACCCTCCACAGAGGCAGGCAGTGTCTTTTCACTACAGTTTGTGAAGCTGAAGATTTCAGGAGTTGTTGCCAAATATGTTTCACAGCCTTTTGATTGTCGATTTCTGACTAATTGGTTATCAGGACAGAATGATGCTGCAGACAGCTACTGCATCAGCATCGGATCATGACTGACAGAAATATGCCATGTTCTACAACACTTCTACACATAAAGCGGCACTAACTCACTCCGATGATGCTTGTTTTACTAAAAGATTCATGAAGGTTGACTGATGTGTGTAGAGTCAAACACTAATAGTGTTTGCATTGTGAAGGCCTGCATTTGCCATCTTGCACTTAAACTAACTTCTATCATTGGGCACGTACATGCACACAGCATCATTTCATCATGACCAAAATATGAGTGAATAGTATTTAGTCTTTTGATCAAATGTGTGTTTGATTGACATTTAAGTTGTGTTTTAGATCAGAGAGCCTTAATTCGAAGACTCGGTGTTGAAGAAATGTGCTCCAGTTTTTTTTTTGGGACGTTTTGCAGAAACCGATTCATAGGTCAAGACACACTTTTGTAGGTCAATGCGGCGGCGTATTTATAGGAACGGTTGAATACAAGTATTCACTTTCTTGCAGAGAGTTGGATGAGAAGATTGATACCTCTCATGTTTCTGTTCCCTGAAGCTAGAACAAGGAGCTGGTTGTCTGAGCCGAGCACAACAGCTCACTAACTGACATGTTATCTCTTGATTGTCTCTTTAGTTCTCGAGTCGCCTTAGAGAGGTTTGTATGTAGACGTGTTGGTACAAACCCAGGCTCGCTGTTTCCAGTCTTAATGCTAAGCTAAGCTAGGCACCTGCTGGCTCTAGCTTCATATTCAGCGCACAGAAATGAGTGATATCGATCTTCTCATCTTTCACCCGGCGAGAAGGTAAACAATTGTATTTCCTAAAATCTTGAATTATTCCTTGAACATTTATCATCATTTTTAGCTCAAAATATGCACAAGTAATTGGACATTTCATTGTGCCATTTACTTATTTTGTGTGTTAATACTGATGCGGTGTTAGACAGCTAGTTTTTGAAATTCCTAGCATGACTTCCAGTTACTATAGAGATACTTTGTAGCGCACAATGTCATATAGTTTGTGCGATTTCAGTCGGCAACATTAATGTTGTGCATAACATTTGAAGTCCCCTTATTTGGTGTTTACAAGCAATATACAAGCATGTAATCAATGGTTTACGTAGCTTTAAGGACATTTTAAATGTTTAATGCATAGTTTGTCAGCAGTTATAACTTCTCCTATCAAGACTTATTTATATAATTACAACTGTGTTTCATTATATTGTCATTATTTATCTGTTAATAGAGCAGCCTCCACGTATGGGTGTCCACAGGAGGAATTATAGTTGTGGACAAATACATTAATAAACACTTATACATGCTTCCAGCTACATTTTAAGTAAATTATAAACCATTTGTTAAATGTATACTGCTTTGAAATACTGAATCGGGGGATTTAAAGCTATGCTGCCTGGCTGCTGTGTGTTTATCGTGCCTCAACATACCAAGTTCACTGTATTTATTTTGCATGGTTACCGATCATTGTAGTGAGGTCGTTGCTTTGTCTGTGTGTCCGGAGTGTAAATTAATTGATTACACAGACAGTAAGTAGCTGCACTGAGATAAGCTTTTTGTATTGCGCACTAATTTCCTGCCTTAACAGTTAAGCCGAGGCTTCTGCGAGTGAAACTGTGACATTTCAAAACCGCGGTTATCGTCGCTCCCCAGGCAAGATGTCGCAGTGTGGAGACAGTCACTAAAACAAGGTCCTTCTTGTTTGAGCCCCTCGAGGAACACTAACAGTGAGCGATGGTCATCCACCGTGTCTGGTGAAGGTGACGCCACACTCGGCTTTGATTTGGATCAGATGAAGCTGCCAGCTGGTATCAATGGCAACATCAGATACAACATTTGCCGCCTCTATTTCGAAGCGCGTCGTGCCAAACCACATCGACACTGTGCACAGCTGCATCAGACAGTCAGCGGTTTGACGTTCGCACGACAATGACCGTTTCTTTATTTTGTGTGTGCAAATTGGAGAGTGCGATTGAGGTATTTAATGACATTTGGAAGCATCGGCTCTCTGTTGATGGCGGTGTTGTGATGCCATGTCGCTGAGGGATCGTCAGCCAACAGTTTTATTGTGTTCCGCTCGGGTTCCACCGCCGGCCCACGTGTTTTATTGCTCCCGCCCGGGAACGCCTGAGGGCTCCAGAAAGATTTGAAGCCTCTCCATCCTGGAAGCGGAATGTGTTTTTGATCACGCTTTAGTGATCCTGGGACTTTACGAGGTCCAGCGTGTGCTGATATGAAGAGTGATTGATGAACATGAGAGACCAGACGGCTGGCAAAAACTAGGAAGCACATTCCACCTCCACAGGGTGCAGCCACAAGGGACATGTTCGACTGTTTGGGACCTGAGATGTGGGTCGCTTTATAACGAGCAAAGCAAATGTGAACAGTGCATTGGGTCTTTATTGGGTCCACTTCATCACAATACAATTATTTTTCTTTGTATTTACTTGAAAATGCTCTGAGAATTCCACTGAAACCTGCTTTAGTTTGTCTTTTTGTTTGTTTCCATGTTGCCTTTTTATCTTATTTTTTTTACAATCCATGCCACATTTTGTTTTTGGTGGGATTGTTTAGTTTTTTCTCTCCTTGTCACACTACATGCTACAGTGCTGAAATGGTCCCTTTGAAAGGGTAAAGCTGAATGAACAGATGTGTGTTTTTGTGCGTGTCTGCGTGTGTAAAGGGACTAAGCTACAGTATTAAGTGCACACTACGATGATAATCAGTAAGAAATAAACGAAAACGACAAATCTGTCTGGTTTTATTTTTTTTTTTTTTCTGCCAATATTTATAAAGGACCATTGAAACAGCTTTGTTTGTTGTCGTTATTGTCTCAGTAAGTGGTTTTATCTTTAGGGTCAGAATGGCCGCGTTGTAACCTTTCTATTTGAATTGTGGCACTTAACTCCTCCAATCAGAAACACTCACTCTGCACATGCTCAGTAGGATTCGCTCTCGGCCTCTGGAGACTTTTTGGATTGGAAAGATTTAGATAACTGGGAGTTTAAACTTACATTAGTTTTATCTGTAGGTTATTGGTTACATACAGTGGTATGAAAAAGTTTGGGCACCCCTGATCATTTTCAAGATTTTCCTTTATGTATCATTGGTTGTTCGGAACAGCAATTTCAATTAAATATATCATATAGCAGACAAACACAGTGATATTTAAGAAGTGAAATTAAGTTTATAGGATTTACAGAAAGTGTGCAATAATTACTTAAACAAAAGTAGGCATACATTTGGGCACCCTTGTTTTATTTATTTGAATACCTTTAGCACTAATTATTGGAACACCAAATTAGTTTGGTAAGCTCATTGACCCTTGACCTACATACACAGGTGAAGCCAATCATGGGAAAGGGTATTTAAGGTGGCCAGTTGCAAGTTGTTCTCCTCTTTGCATCTTCTCTGAAGACTGGCAACATGGGAGCCTCAAAACAACTGTCAAATGACCTGAAAACAAAGATTGTTCAACATCATGGTTTAGGGGAAGGATACACAAAGCTAGCTCAGAGATTTCAGCTGTCAGTTTCCACTGTGAGAAACATAGTGAGGAAATGGAAGACCACAGGCACAGTTCTAGTTAAGGCCCGTAGTGGCAGGCCAAGAACAATCTCAGATAAGCAGAGGCGAAGGATGGTGAGAACAGGCCAACTCAACCCACAGACCAGCTCCAAAGACCTACAACATGATCTTGCTGCAGATGGTGTCACTGTGCATCGTTCAACTATTCAGTGCACTTTGCACAAGGAGATGCTGTATGGGAGAGGAATGCGGCAGAAGCCTTTTCTGCGCCCATGCCACAAAAAGAGTCGCTTGAGGTATGCTAAAGCACATTTGGACAAGCCAGCTTCATTTTGGAATAAGGTGCTGTGGACTGATGAAACTAAAATTGAGTTATTTGGACATAACAAGGGGCGGTATGCATGGTGGAAGAAGAACACACCATTCCAAGACAAACACTTGCTACCCACAGTTAAATGTGGTGGTGGTTCCATCATGCTGTGGGGCTGTGTGGCCAGTGCAGGTACTGGCAATCTTGTTAAAGTTGAAGGTCGCATGGATTCCAGTCAGTATCAGCAGATTCTTGCGAACAATGTTCAGGAATCAGTGGCAAAGTTGAAGTTGCGCCGGGGCTGGATAATTCAACAAGACAACGACCCTAAACACAGCTCAAATTCTACCAGAGCATTCATGCAGAGGACCTAGTACAACGTTCTGGAATGGCCATCTCAGTCCCCAGACCTGAATATCATTGAAAATCTGTGGTCTGTTTTAAAGCGGGCTGTCCATGCTCGGAAACCATCAAACCGGACTGAACTGGAGATGTTTTGTAAAGAAGAATGGTCAAAAATACCTTCAACCAGAATCCAGACCCTCATTGGAAGCTATAGGAAGCGTTTAGAGGCTGTTATTTCTGCAAAAGGAGGATCTACTAAATATTGATGTAATTTTTCTGTTGGGGTGCCCAAATTTATGCACCTGCTTACTTTTGTTTAAGTAATTATTGCACATTTTCTGTAAATCCTATAAACTTAATTTCACTTCTTAAATATCACTGTGTTTGTCTGCTATATGATATATTTAATTGGAATTGCTGTTCCGAACAACCAATGATACATAAAGGAAAATCTTGAAAATGATCAGGGGTGCCCAAACTTTTTCATACCACTGTATGAACATGGACAGCCGATGCTAATATACGAGATTGTATCACGGCTACGGCTGCAAGATCGATAATGTTTGTTAGAAAATTAAAATTTCCCTAATTTAAAATGTAAAAATCCATTTAAATGGGGTTAAAATAAAGAAATGAACATACTACTTGTATAAAATATGTAGTATTAATGGTGCACATATATATGTGATATCAAGAGATGACCAGTGTTTTATAAGTAGTCTGAATTGTAAGGGAAAATATAATTTCTTTTGCAATCGTCCCTAATCTCTCCTAATTATCAAACAGTGAAATCAATTGAACAATAATTGGTCAGGGATGTTGCACTAAAAGCATTAATCAATGATAAACTGGATAACTCGTGTCTCAGGCTTCAACACACGCACCAAGTAGTTTTAATGTGTGTCATCAACCGACTCCTCTGAATACACAACAGGCTTTTAACTGATCCGCCCCCGGAGAGGAAACACGGGCTCATATCAGACTGAATATGGTTTATGAGGGAGGAGTGAGTGTGAGAGGGAGGAAAAAGCTTCATCTGTCTGCAGTCATTCGCTGAATAAGCAGTGTTTTTTCTTCCAATCCGATCAGAGACCTTCACCATCTTTATTTTCTGGATTTAACCAGCACGGCCGTTCATTGACATCATCCCAGTTTCGAACTTGTCGCTCAGTGGGAAGTGAAAACGGTATTTATATATATTTTTAGGGCGAGTGTGTTTAATATCAGCTCTTATCATTGCCGGAAATCCTCTGTCTGCACGGTGGGCATCCAGAAAAAAAAAAAGGTGAGTCATTTTAATTGACAAAAAGTTTAATTCTGCATAAAATCAAACAACACCTGAGTGTTTAAATTGATTATACATGGCATGCAGTTTGGTCAGAGGTTATGCATGCAATCTTAATTTGTGAAATAGTAACTTTATATCAAACATATAAGGTAGAATAACATGTTGTGCATATAGACAGCATGCAGACCAACGGGAGCTGTGTGTAAATCATCAGAAAGCATGTGTTGAATTAAAAGTGATGCGAGTGTTGGGAAAACAAAAGCAAGCAGGAATTAACCTGAAGTAAATTCATTGCAGTGAGTGGCCCCACTGCATTAATGTAGGTCTCTTGCCCAGTGTCCAATAATGGCCGGATCAAGCTGTTTGGGGTCCTGGGCCTAAAGTTTGGTGTTTGGGCCCCTAATAAACACGCCCACTCCATCTGTAACCGCTGCATGAGGAACGTGCAGAGCCGGTCAGGTTCACGCTCCAGAGAACAAAAGCTCCGGCTATGTAAACAAAGCACGGAGAAGCTGGATTTACAAATGTGGCAACCTGCAGGTCAGAAAGGTGAAGCCAAGGCAGAAGCGACCTTAAACCTGCATTCTTTCTAACCGCCATCAGGGGGAGACACCTCTGGTTGCAAAAAGAAGTCCGATTTTATTGAAGTGTCGAAGAAAATGACTTCTCACTTGATTTATTAGATTAGTAATGATTATTTAGTAAATCATGGTCCCATTTAGAGTGAATTAAATGATAAATCAGTGTATGCTTTTAGGGTGTGGCTACCGTGTGAGTGACAGGTCGCTCTACCACGTTGTGTGTTATGTCTTAGTCTTATAGCTTTAACCCTTTCATAGTGCATTTTAAGGTCATGGAAGTTAATTGGTACACTTTGGTTGCCTGAAAATGTCTTATTCAACGTTCGGTTCACGAGTCGTTTCTGATTGCAAAAAAAATTAAGAGGCAGGCGGACAAAATGCCGAATTCAAGGCTTAAAAACTGTAGTCCACAAACCAATCGGTGTTTGATTCTACATTAATGCTCTGAATTTAGAATTGAATACCTTTTAATAAGTTCTCCCAATCTGTTCTCTAGTAACATATGGCTATATCTACTATATAGTCCTCCACGAGGGAAGTATTAACGATTCATCAATTACATGTATGCCATCAAGTCGTTATTGATTAATTCCTCACTTGTTTTCTAAATTAATTAATCGTTAGCTCCTCTTTAAAATGTGATTATCAGATACTGATTAACTAATGGTTCACATGCAGTTAGTTCCTCATTCATTTCTCATTTGTTCAAAAATAGATTACCACGTAATAAACCGGGGGGGGGGGGGGTGTTGAGGCTCTGGTTGGTCGTACAGTCTCATAATAAACTGCGTCTTGGTGATGCTGTAGGGTTTGGAGCAAATTGAGTAAATGCCCATTGTAATCCTTAATTCACTTTCCAAATGGAGAAAACATTTCTGAATACAAAGATCATTTTTCATTTGAATCATTTCTGAGCAAAATTCATCTGCTAAAGATCCTTTAGAAATACCTCACTGTCCCTTGTGTCACAATAATTGTAAATAATTAAACCTCATGACAGCTGGTTATTATGCATTGCTTGCATCGGTGAGAGTCACTGCCGTATCTTTCAGAGATTCATTATTTCCATCACTGTCCTCTGGGATTTTAGTTTTGGACCAACGAATGAGACATTATAATACGCTGCAATATAACACCGTACGTCCCCGACATCAAGACAAACGAATACCCAGGGCTCAGAGGAAAGAGACCAACAAAAACTGTATTTGTAAGTCAAATAGGACGAACAAAGAAAACCTACTGATAACTATCAACTTTGAAATAACAAAGTCTTTGGTATTGATAAAAACATCCCAATCCGACCCAAAAGGAAAACCCTGACTCAGAGAGCAAAGACCTCCGTGTTCCACCACAGCTGTTATCTCCCAAAACCTCAACGTAACCTCCAGAAACTTTCACTCCAGGGAATTCAGCTCCACAAAAACAGTAGGTTTCTGTTTATTAAGCCTTTTATGGACAAAGGCACACAGATATCAGACTTGTGATCCACACATTGAGAATAGATCATATGGCCCATATTTCTCAGAAGAAATGCCCCGAAGACCTAAATTAGCATAAGACTCAAAAGTGCTTTTAACAAGAAGCTATGAGAGTACATCTGAAAACGCTCCGTAGACCTGAGAAAAACTTTCCCATTACATGTAAACATCTGATTTATTGTATTATAGCGGCACTGGACACTTGGTTTCATGTTTAAAACATTTCTCTAATGCATAAAATATCTTCTGACTAAAATAATCAATAATCAAATGCAAAGTTTGTAAAAAACCACCCTTCATTATTATTTTTTATTTACACTTACACATTCAGCTGATCTGCTTCATCAGGACTTTTGTTGGGTGCGGTTTGATTAGATTTGACTTCCAGTGTTGCCAAAATAAACAAACAGCTGTCAGCACTTTCTGACTCAAGTGTTGCCAAATCCTAATTGGTTGGTTGGATATGTGACATCACCAGCATCACCTTTCTGCAACCTGAGCCCTGCCCATTTAAAACCAGTGACAGGAGGTCAGATACTTTTTTTTTTTTTTTTTTTAAACCAGTCTGTTGATGCTCCAAAAGATCACAACAGGAAGTCCTCTACAGTTCAAGTGCGTTTGATTCCGAGGAAGTCTTCACAAACCGCTCTTCCACTGCTCCTCTGCAGGGTTCAAGAGGGGCTGTTTCCAGAAGACATCAGCAACCCCACAAAACCGAACACTGAGATGAGCGCTTTGGCAGACTCTCGTGAATACATTCCCAATCTTCATTTGTAGTAACATTTGTAATTTCTGGCTGCTTTAAAAAAAATCTGTCCAAGGACAGCAGATGGCTAACTCACAGTTTAACTGTTGATTGGTGTGCATTGTCCCTGTAAAATAAACAAATTAAAAAGATTTGCTAAGGAGGAATTATTTCATGGTCTCAAAAAAGTATTAAAAAGTCTCCTTCAAAAATAATAATCCAAGATGGGCTGTAGGGTTTGCGTAAAATAAAAAAATGCCTGTATTCTATATGGCAAAATGTATTTAAAATAGTTTATTTCCTTTAGACGTTTACCCCTGTTGGAGTGTTAACACCTTTGTTAAGGTGTTTGGATTAAAAGCTCTTTTAGGCAGGTTGAGTGGGTTATGGTGGGGATTCTGGGAAATTGTATAAGCTGCTACATGATGAAATGTTGATTCTTTTTTAGTAACACCTTTGACACGCACCTCTGGTTTGCTCTAAAACAGATCTGATACAAACCGTGTTGAAATTCACTTCCTTTACTGTAAAATCATATCCTCTTTTTCACTTCTGCTCCTTTTCAGCGACTTGACGTTTCATTGATGTGCGTCGTTGGCATCATCTCAGCCCCTCGGGAGGTCTGTGGGAAATAAGCGCTGAGGGGAAGGACCTGAGGGAAGAGGACATGCAGAGGATGAGTGGGGAGTCACGAGAGACGGCGGCTCCATCCGAAGTTTAACAAACCAGAGGCTTTTCTTCCTGCTGTTTGAGCTGAGCAGGTGTGAAAGCACTGAAAGTGTTGGAAGTGAGGAGGCTGAGCTCGGGAGCTGCCAGGCTGCAGCTATGGTCGTTGAGGCGAGGTTTCCTCCCTCCTCATCAGTGACCTCGCCCTTTGCCTCACCATGCTGAAAGACCCCGTCGCCACCTCCTGCTACATCGTCCTGGAGCTGCTCATTGCTGTGTTCTCCGTGCTGGGCAATGTGCTGGTCTGCTGGGCCGTGTGCCTCAACAGCAACCTGCAGAGCATCACCAACTTCTTCGTGGTGTCGCTGGCGGTGGCCGACATCGCCGTCGGCGTCCTGGCCATTCCCTTCTCCATCGTCATCAGCACCGGCTTCTGCTCCAACTTCTACGGCTGCCTGTTCATCGCCTGCTTCGTGCTGGTTCTCACTCAGAGCTCCATCTTCAGTCTGCTGGCCATCGCCATTGACCGCTACATTGCAATCAAGATACCGCTCAGGTCAGTGACCCGGGGTCGCTTCGTATACAGGAGACACAGAGAAATGTGTGCCTTTAAAATAAAGGGTTGATAAGTTTTAAGTAGTGGCTTTGTTAATGGTTAGTACATGATATTATATATATTGTTTTAAGCTGTTAATAAGAACCCCTTTTCGTTTTCCAGGTTAAAAAAACAACGCAATTCCCTTGTACTGAAATTAAATCTATTTGTACAGACAATATAGAATAAAACCCTTATTAATGACCTACTCACTCTAACAGCTGCAAACTAGAGGGTCTGTTGGAAAGGAAGATGATTTATCAATGGTTTATAAACATTCATAACTGCATTTACAACAACGAAGTGAATTATTCACAACCTGGAAACCCAGAAGTTGAAAAGCTGTCTTGATTAGTTTCCTTATTATTATTTATCAAGCATTAGTGAATAGAATATTAACTGCTTATACATATATATATATATTTATAGAAATTATGGAATCAAAAGTAAGAAAGAAAAAAAAAAGGTACATTAGGTAATGTTCTTAATTTGTGTTGTCTTTTATTTTTCTTTATTTTCAGTCTAATCTGTTTCGTATTCTCAGGCAGTGGAGCACACACAATTTTATATCTATCAGTAAAGACATGACATTTGAACCAGAAAATCTTGGCTGAATAAGTGTGTCCAGAAATGGCGTCTCCCACGAGGCCACGTCCCCTCTGGAGCAATCAAATGAATTGTGCTTTAATTGCTTGTACAGACTGAGTGACCCCCCTGTAGCCCCCATGCTTTATTATTTCACTGTAAAAACACCGCATTTTCAGACGTCAGCGAGGATTTAGCATTGAAATGATCTAAGGACATAATGTCTCCAGACGTCTACAGTCTCCTAATGACACGCTGACCAGGGATCAGTGTCAAGTTGTGACTCATCATAATAAAAACACTAAGCCTCAGAGCCACATGGAGATGAGCCTTCCTGTTATCCCTCCTGCTCAAAGATACATGAGCATTATCCGTGTTGTTTTTTGCATCCCTGATGAGGGGTGGGGGGTGGGGGGCTTAACCTTTGCACTTTAACATTTCAAGAATGTGATAGAAACAAGGAAACAGTCTCAGCTGCTCTCCCACACAGGCGTACTCAAAATAGACTCTTCCTATAAGGAGTCCTGAAGGACCTTGTTTGTTTATCCTCTCTCTTCTAGTTCCGGGAGGGGAAGTGCTTCAAAATGAGCAATCGGACGATCAAATTATAAGACGAGGGGAATTTCATATACACTGTTTACAAAAGATTACTAAATACAGTTTGCAGCGTTTGAGCTGATGTTCGACGTTTGTGTCGTCTTCCCTCTCCAGGTACATCAGCTTGGTGACAGATCAGCGGGCTCAAAGCATCATCGCCATCTGCTGGGTTTTATCCATCATCATCGGCCTGACCCCCATGATGGGCTGGCACGAGCTGTCCAAGAGCGCCAACATCACCTGCCCGTCCGGCCTGATGAGGTGCCTGTTTGAGGACGTGGTGGCCATGGAGTACATGGTCTACTTCAACTTCTTTGCCTGTGTACTGATTCCCCTGCTGCTGATGTTAGCCATCTACCTGTGTATCTTCATGGCTGCTCGCCGCCAGCTCAAGCTGATGGAGGTGAAAGCGGTTCACGGGGAGAAGTCGCGCTCCACGCTGCAGAAAGAGGTCCAAGCTGCCAAGTCTCTGGCCATCATTGTGGGGCTGTTTGCAGTCTGCTGGCTGCCTTTACACATCATCAACTGCTTCACCCTCTTCTGTCCTCAGTGTGAGCGTCCTCCAGCCTGGATCATGTATGTGGCCATTATTCTTTCCCACGCCAACTCCGTGATCAACCCCTTCATCTACGCCTACCGCATCCGGGAGTTCAGACAGACCTTTCGCAAGATCATCTGGCGCCACATCTTGGGCAAGCAGGAGCTGTTGGGGAGCGGCAGCAGGACTCACGGCTCCAGCAGATTTACGCCAAACAGCCTGAGCTTTGACCTTTTCACTGAACACAGCAGCAGCGGCAGTAGCTGCGAAAGCTCCTACCGCTGTCCAACTCGCATGACGCCTGTAGAGGGCGGCGTGGTGGAAGTGTCCCGCCCCCCTCTGTCAGTCATCATCTCCCACTGTCCTAAAATAGGCCCATGTCCACAGCAACCCCTCAGATGGACTCAAATCCCCAGAGGACATCAGCAGCAGCACGTGGAGCAGCAGCTCGACTGCCCTGGACCAGAAGTCGTGGAGGACAAGGACAAACAGAACCTCGGCCCCTGCCAGGTCACCTCGCTGTTGAACCCGCAGAACAGACACAGCTGCTTTAGTGAGCTGGCAAAGGTGTTGTGACTCGTGCACGTTCACTGAGTTTCAAGAGCCTTGCAATGGAGAAGGAACACTGCAAACGGATAATGAATGGACAGCGAATGTCACGAAGGTGATGGAAATCTCCTCGCCATAAGAAACATTATTTAAACACAGTGATTTGTTCATTTAAACCAGGCTAAAAGTCTAAGAGCACTGCTAGTGACCCAAAGAGGTTGTGTTGCTTCACATCACAACCTCATGACACCTCGACTCACACTTCTTTATTTGTTCAGGCACTTCACACATCACAAATGGCTTCAACAAACAAGGTTACGAAATGCTTTTGCTTCGTCTTTACGGATAGTTAATGTGTCATACAACTGCACTTTGACGAAGGAAATTGCGCAACCCACCAAAGCTTAGCCGAAATGGAAAAGAAGGGACAGTATTGACCTTCACTCCCTTTAAACTACAGCAGGTTGAAGTAATATACCAAAGTATGCATGTAAATAGCATCCTGCCATTTCTGGTCTTTGGCTGAAGACACATTATTGGTACATTTTGACATTTTTCATGGATGGGAACATACATCACCATGGGCAGAGGATTATGTCTTATGCATTATTGCCCCCTCATGTGCAGCATTTTAAGATTCAGTCCATTCTGAGGACCTGCACCACAAGCGGTGACACCAGCCTGCTTAGAGAAGTTCACGCTCAATTGTAGAAAGTTTTAAACGTTTCACGTTCGGCTTATCCCCTCCTCTCACATTGTAATCCAGCTCCATAACATCGATGTAACACGTTCTAATTGGTCTGACCAACATCAACAGTACTTTCCCCAGTGGCAGATTGGTTCATCTAAGCAATGTAATGGTTCACGTGTTTAAAAGTAAGGGCTCCAGTGTCGGTAATGCGATGCTGAAATGTAACCTCGTGTTTTTTGTTTGCTCAGTGTGTCAACTTGACTTTGACTTATTTAAATTATATTCATGTAAATGTCGACGTCTGTGATTTGATGACTGTCTCGAAAATAATTTGTCGGGGGATTGTGAACGTCAATATTTTAGACTTAAATCAAACTCATGGAAGCAATTCTGGTTCTAATTGTCCTGATGAATGTGTCCTCAGTCCAGCGTGACGGTTGCTTCCTGTGTGATCACAAGCAGACTAAGTCCTGTCTTTAAAGCTCCTAAAAGGAACTTTCATTTTGTGTTGATTTTGGTGGTTCCTGTGGACACAAATGCGTTTACGAGCATCAGAGTTCTTTAAAAAAAAACTCTCATTTGACTGTAGCAGGGTCTGTCGGTCTGCTCCACTCGGTCCTGGTTCTGGTTCTCCCGTGCCTCCCTCCCCTCCAGCGGGCCCAGCATTATGACCCCTGTCTCCAGCAGCGTGGTGTCGGTATTGACTCCTAAAGGGGACCGGCGGGGTAGGGAGGTAAAGCTCTGCTCCTGGCTGGAGGAGGAGGTGCTGCTGTCAGACGCTGAGCTGGTCACTACTGGAGGCCCTGCTGGAATCCGAGCTGAAGGAGTTTCTGGTGACCCTGCATGGTTTGATTGGTGTATGTAGGTCATAGGTTTACACTGAGACTGTTTCATAACCAGTTAAAAGTTCTTCACAGTAACTTTAAATAAAACACGTTCTATTTTCAAGTGTTTGCGATGCTATTTGCATTCAGCAATGGCCACAATGGCCCAGTCCTTATTCAGTAGAGCAGCTCCAGGCTTCCCACTGGCTTCTCACCAGACAGGGTCATGTTTCATATCAGATCTGGAAGTCTATAGAACTGAGTCAGAGAACTGGTTTGCTTATTCTGGGAAATGATTAATCAAGTAGTCCAACTATCTTTAGATTTCTTTATTTTCCCAGCTTTCAGTGTGAGTTCAGGTTACAGGGTGCAGGGGACACTTCTTTTTCAAAGCTTTCCCGGAGGCCGTGAAGCACATTATTTGCTCCTCTGCGGTCCTGTGTGTCGACAACGTAGCTCATCAGCTGGGTCTTATCAAGCTTATGATTCAAAACGTTAGGATGCGGTGAGAAAACTAGATTGTCATTGCAAAGGAACTTGAATTGTTGAATTTGTTTGAAATCATTTATAGTTGCTCTCATCAATATTTTATATTAATGGAATAGTTTGTCATTTTTGCAAATACACTTATTTGTTTGACATAAAGGCTGGAAGCAGAGGGAAGCGGCTAGCTGAAGCTCACTTATCAAAAAGTGATATTGCATTTAAAAAAAGTTTTTTCAGGGGTTTATGTCTGTCTATTTGTTGGCTGGTCATTTTAACGGCAAATGTTTCCCAAGCTGAGTGGCTGACGGTGGTACTCTTTCTGTTTTCATACTTTTACTGTTTTCATACTCTTACTGTTTTCATACTTTTACTGTTTTCATACTCTTTCTGTTTTCAGACTTTTACTGTTTTCATGCTTTTACTGTATTCATACTTTTAGCTTGGATGAATTCACTGAACACGAGTTGCCCGCCAGCAAACAGCAGACAGACAAAGTTAGCAACAAGCTGGTGAACAATGAGCCCAGAAGTTTAACAGTTTGCAGAAACAAGCCGTAAACAAAACACTGACATATTATCACCCTGGAAACAAGTTGTAAGGCAAACAAAGCGCTGAGCATGCAGATTGAGGTGTTGCGACACTTTCCACATTGTCACTGTTGCATTACTGGTAGTTTTTCTATATAAAATAAGAGTTTTAGTGTGGCTGCTTGGCACATTTGTCACTGGATTTATTTAAACGATGAGTCATTTATTTCATAGTCGAACAACGTATTTCCACGAAACTTATGATCTGTGGTAAAAACACAACAAACAAAAAAACATTTAAAATGGTGCTTTTTGTGGAGAAACGCATCTCAACCAACTTCTGACCATCAGCAGTGTTTATATTTAGTGTTTAATTATGATTTATAGTAGAACTCTGAAATGTAACGTAGCGCTTTGATTGGCTGCTGAATTGACCCCAAAAATAAATCTACACAAGTTTCAATTTCTTTGCGCATAACCGCAAAAGGTGCTGTTTCGACCAATCAGCTGCCGGGAATCGTCATCAGCCTCTCACTACCCTCCTCCTCCTCCTCCTCCTATGTTTTTGGGGGGATTTAATAGTGATTATTGTTGTCCCTCGTCAGTTATTTCTGAACTAAGATCAAAATTGGATTAAAACTCCCCACCATAGGTTTTACAGTCAGTAAGTAGAAACAGTGTTCAGTTAGTTTCAATCTGTAGCGGGAAACAATAAAGCCTCTTTTTTAGTTGTCAGTCTTGACATCACTGTCCAACAAGTTGTCGCTATAAAGTCCAGAGTGCCAGTCTGTCTGTGTGCAGAGACACCATGGATACAGCAGTCCCTTGTCTCCCTCATTTAAAAGGCTTCTGCTTTGAAAGAAGAAGAAGAGGAGGAGGAGGAGGAGGAGGAGGAGGAGAAGGAGAGGTATGTGTGTGTGTGTGTGTGTGTGTGTGTGTGTGTCTGTCTGTCTCTGAGCTGAGTCTTTGTCACAAAGTGGAGACCACAACACTGATTTAACGGCCTCCATTGCTGCATTTCGTGCCCAGTCCAAACGTGTTACTCCCGGGCTCGGTGGAAGAAGCAGGTGCTGGTGGTGGCAGAAGTAGTGGAGTCTAACTTCAGGACCAGAACATGTTTGTCACTATCCTGCTCCGAGGTTAGTAAAGTTCCTGGGTGTATTATATTCTTGCTGCTTTTCAAGTATAGGAAAAAATGTTGCCTGAGTACAGGGAGAATAAACCAGCATTATGAAATAATAATTAAGTTAAGTTTAATGTGCAATGTCATGTTTTTAATAGTTGTTTTCCCCTCAGACAGCAAGATGGAAATGTTCAATCTCAACTGTAAGCTCATAAACTTTATCCATCATCTAAAGGAGAGGTGCGGCCTGGACTTCAAAGGTACTTAACAGCTCTCAACACTGTGAGTGGTTGGGACTTGCAGTAGAAGCTCGGCTGAAATCATCCATTAGTGAAGCGCACTTGTCCATTAAAATTCCTTTTATCTCGCTATTGGGATCATTATAGTGCAAAGCCAGCATAATGCACCTGAAGCACCAACTCTATGGAGTCAGATTGTCTGACAACATCCTGTTGACAATTCGTCCTGCAGAGAGTGTGGAGCTGATGGACAGCAGTGGCAGAGTGATGGATCTGGAGGGGAAGCAGCAAAGTGTGGCTCTGGCCAGCAGCGTGCTGGGAGAGAGACAATACTACGTCCTGCTCCGAGTCTGCCGTGAGTCCATAGTTTGTCTCTAAGTTTAGATGTCTAATATTAGGAACAAAAAAATTATGGTGCTTTTTTCTTTTTTTTATAGTTACAGAGGTAACTCTCATATCACAATACTAAGTGAATGTAAAAGTGCAGCGTTTTATGTCTGACGAAGGATAACCTTCTCAAGCCGTTTTATTACACATTAAAGTTCATGGCTTTACTTCCCTTCAGGAGACGATGACACCGGAGGTCGTAAATACGTGTCTCTCCTCAACAACTTCAGCCAGAGTCATCCCCAGTTAACAGGTAACGAAAGGCAGCAGCAGCAGCCTCACAGTGCTGTGTTCAGTGCTGTGTTCACGATTGAACTTCAACCGTTGTGTTGTAGAGCTGCTGAGGAAACTGTCGAACACCGAGAAGGAGGCAGACCGAAGGACGAGAGGAAGGACACAGAGCAGCGGTCCTGCCGGCCAAACCAGGAGCAAAAAACGTCTCCGCAAATAACAAGAAACCGCATCTTAAATAGTTTCTGTCCTAGTCAAGACATTGAAGTCTGATTTCTTTAGACACTACGATGTATTTACCCATGAGCAGACTAGCTGTATTATAACCATGCAAACAATCTGTTAAATGCGTCACATATAGTGTTTTATATTTTTAAATGTAGGTTTTCTATCTCTAGTTTTGGCCACTCTAGTTGTAAGTTATGGTGTATTATTAGAAGATGGTTGACATCAACTTCAATAAAAAAGTGAGTGAAAAGTGAGTCTCATAGTGGTAAAATTAATGTTTCTGGAAATAACATATTAGACTTACTTTAGACATCCAGCTCAATATCAGAAACATTTGTATCCGGATACTGACCAAGTAGAGCAACTATGGCATGACGATTACATAGTTCAGATTTACCCCAAACTAACACAGACAGTTAGACAGTATCATTAGAAATATTCAAAAGTAAGTGGCAATAAAACAATTAAAAATCACTCTTTGCATTTAAAATGTTACTTAGAAGTATTAGCTGTAGATGAAAAAGTAAAAGTTCTCATCATCAATTATTGTATGTATTATTATCTTTGTGTGTGTGCATACGTCCCCCTGCAGCCCAAACAGCAGGACAAGACGGGGTTCAGCTGCATTCTCACATATCCTGCCAGTTTAACTTGCTCCTCTCCAGCGTTGCCATGACAGCCAGTCACATCACAGCTGCACGTTGCTGAGATGTGGGATTGGTTGAATGATGAGAAGTGTGTGGAGAGAAAGTGTGTGCTGGCTCACCGCCTCCATAAAACACTCTGGGAAACCCTGCAGCTCTAAAATGTCCACCAGGTGGCACTAATTAGCTAATGATGGGATGTGCTGCAGGGCCTCCTGCTGTTGCTATCGGAGACAACTACAAACTAGAACATTTCGCAAGAAATGTTGATAGTGTGGCTACTACCGAGAAGAGACAACCAGAGACTACAGAGACAACAAGAGACTACATAGACAACAAGAGACAACAAGAGACTACAGAGACAACAAGAGACTACAGAGACAACAAGAGACTACAGGGACAACAAGAGACTACAGAGACTACAGAGACAACAAGAGACTACATAGACAATAAGAGACTACATAGACAACAAGAGACAACAAGAGACTACAGAGACAACAAGAGACTACAGAGACAACAAGAGACTACAGGGACAACAAGAGACTACAGAGACTACAGAGACAACAATAGACTACATAGACAATAAGAGACTACATAGACAACAAGAGACAACAAGAGACTACAGAGACAACAAGAGACTACAGAGACAACAAGAGACTACAGGGACAACAAGAGACTACAGAGACTACAGAGACAACAATAGACTACAGAGACAATAAGAGACAACAAGAGACTACAGAGACAACAAGAGACTATAGAGACAATAAGAGGCAACAAGAGACAACAAGAGACTACACAGACAACCAGAGACAATAAGAGACAACAAGAGACAACAAGATACTACAGAGACTACAGAGACAACCAGAGACAATAAGAGACAACAAGAGACTACAGAGACAACAAGAGACAACAAGAGACTACAGAGACAACAAGAGACTACAGAGACAACAAGAGACAACAAGAGACAACAAGAGACTACAGAGACAACAAGAGACTACAGAGACAAGAGACAACAAGAGACTAAAGAGACTACAGAGACAACAAGAGACTAAAGAGACTACAGAGACAACAAGAGACTAAAGAGACTACAGAGACAAGACTACAGAGACTACAGAGACAACAAGAGACTAAAGAGACTACAGAGACTACAGAGACAATAAGAGACAACAAGAGACTACAGTGACAACAAGAGACTACAGAGACCACAAGAGACTACAGAGACAATAAGAGACAACAAGAGACTACAGAGACAACAAGAGACAAAAAGAGACTATAGAGACAATAAGAGGCAACAATAGACAACAAGAGACTACAGAGACTACACAGACAACCAGAGACAATAAGAGACAACAAGAGACAACAAGAAACTACAGAGACAACCAGAGACAACAAGAGACTACAGAGACAACAAGAGACTACAAGAGACTACAGAGACAACAAGAGACTAAAGAGACTACAGAGACAAGACTACAGAGACTACAGAGACAATAAGAGACAACAAGAGACTAACGAGACAACAAGAGACTAACGAGACAACAAGAGACTAAAGAGACTACTGAGACAACAAGAGACTACAGAGACAACAAGAGACAAAAAGAGACTATAGAGACAATAAGAGGCAACAAGAGACAACAAGAGACTACAGAGACTACACAGACAACCAGAGACAATAAGAGACAACAAGAGACTACAGAGACAACCAGAGACAATAAGAGACAACAAGAGACTACAGAGACTACAGAGACAATAAGAGACAACAAGAGACAACAAGAGACTACAGAGACAAAAAGGGACAATAAGAGACAACAAGAGACTACAGAGACTACAGAGACAACAAGAGACTACAGAGACAAGAGACAACAAGAGACTACAGAGACAACAAGAGACTAAAGAGAATACAGAGACAAGACTACAGAGACTACAGAGACAATAAGAGACAACAAGTGACCACAGAGACTACAGAGACAGCAAGAGACTACAGAGACTACAGAGACAACAAGATACTACAGAGACTACAGAGACAACAAGAGACTAAAGAGACTACAGAGACAACAAGAGACTAAAGAGACTACAGAGACAAGACTACAGAGACAATGGTGTTCACTGTAAAGTCAGAGTGGAGGAAGACCTGAAGGAAGAAGTTGATGTACATTACAATGTTATAATAACTATAACATTAGAATTATTAAAACGGTTGCATTAATACAAAGTGAACTCATTAATGAGCAAACAATTACAGCAAAATATTGTAAAGCACATATGAAATAAGAAAGCAATACCTTATGCTCTGCTGTGAAGAAACCTCAACACTGGCAGGGAGAAGGAGAGCGCTGTGGTCCAGCATGGTGGTTCCACTGTTGATGGAAAGTTAAGCTGGTGCTGCAGCATCTGGTCTGGCTCTATGAGCCTGGCTGCTTCGCATAGCCACACCGAATAATATAAACCTGACCTGAAGAGATTTGTTTACGTCTATATGTTACGTCTATGTTAGCCAGACCCATAGAAATAGACCTGTGAAATAAACAAGTGTTAGAATATGTTACACTGACAGTTCATCTGAACTCTTGAGGATGAAACTAGTAAAACGCATTAGCAGTTAAAGTTAACTGTACAGCTACAAAGTATAGAAAAGACAACCACTTAATGTAACATTTAAGAAAACAGCATCAATGTGAACAATAACATCTGGAAAAGGGGCCAGGGAGGGTTAGACTCTATAAAGACATATATACCAATCTATATTTATTTTAATTAAGATTGATTAATTAATCAAACAATGTTTTAAACAAATTTAGTTATTTTGTATTATCATTAATTTAAGTTGAAATGTAATATGCATACCCTTTGTTTCATTCGTATATTTATTCATATATTCGTATTAATATACTATTCAAAGAATATGACGTTCACCGGAAGATGTGTCGGTATTTTGAGGAGGCTTGACAGTGTGTGTGTGTCTGTGTGTGTGTGTGTGTAGTGGAGTGGAGTGGAGTGGAGTGCCCTCAACACAAACACATGGGGTTAATAATTGACCCAACTTCCACGACCAGCCGCTGGACACACGCGGTCGGGTCTTCCTCCTCAAATCCCTGAACGTGCGTCAGACTACGTGCAGGCACGGCTAGTTAAATCACGAGCGTATCAGATAAAACGCGCATCACGTCGGACATCGCGCAGCAGCTGCCGTGAAGCCGCAAACCCGAGGAAACCGCAGAAATGTCCGCATGCGAGTTTGAATCTCTGGAGGAATCTCTGGAGTCGCACCTGCCAGAGGCCGAGCTGTCAGAGGTGAAGCGCATCTTGTTCGGGAAGGAAACGCAGTGAGTTGTCGCGAGAGTACTTCAACTTTAACACGGAGATCATACTATTCTCTATACAAAGTGTTTTTCTATTCATCCTTCTTGTGAGTGGACTTTGGTCCCTTCAGTTTGAGCTGCAGTGGTCAACACACAACCTTTAAACTGTGCAAAGAAAAGATTACGCAATACAGGGTTTGGAACTTTTACCATGTAGTTTCTGTGTAGAAGTATAGGGGTCACAAGTGGATATTTGCTCCACTTAATAATTATGTTATTGCAGAAAAAAATAAGTACAGACTTCTGTTTATGAGTCACATCTCCAATTATACACAAGGGAGAATAATGCAGTGAAATTAGAAAATACAAACTAATGCTGCAACTAACTCATTCATAATTACTTTCATTATCTATTAATCTGCTGATTATTTACCTGATTCATTTGATAACTTTGGTTTTCCTCCAATGTGGCCCTTGGACAGACACCAAGAAACCAAGGGGGAAAATGTTTAGCTCACTGTTAAAAAAAAGTGTAACATTGTCAGTTATGACAAGGAATCAATGTCGGATCATCTTCCTTTCTCCTCCTTCTGGTCCCCATTCTGTGATCAGTCACGACGAGTCTTCTCTGTCGCAGGAAGTTGGACCTCCCGTCATGTGCTGTGAGCGCGGCCTCTGAGCGTGACTTTGAGCTGAAGGGTTTCAGGTTTGAAGCTGCACAGGAACAACTGAGGCCTCCCAGAAGGGTCCGCGTGGGACTCATTCAGAACCGCATCGTCCTGCCCACCGACGCCCCCATCCTGGACCAGGTCAGGACTCAGACGCATGTTGTTAAGCGGACCGGAGGCAGACAGGATGCTGTGCATTTTACAAGCCAGTGGCGTAAACCCTCTGGGTGTCTCCTCCCCAGATCAATGCCATGCACAGCCGCGTTGGTGAAATGGTTGAAGTGGCAGCCATGTGCGGCGTAAACATCGTCTGCTTCCAGGAGACCTGGAGTGAGTCCGTTCATGGGTCAGCACTACACATTTCCTACAAGACAGTAACAAAAAAGACTAACCTGTGTTTTGCTGCCCGCAGCCATGCCCTTTGCTTTCTGCACCCGCGAGAAAGAACCATGGACGGAGTTTGCGGAGTCTGCAGAAGAAGGAAACACCACCCGCTTCTGCCAAGAGGTGAGATGCCAGATGTCTGCCGCAGTGCAACGTTATGCTTTGCTGCAGTGGCCTAACGGCACTGTAAATTATGTCATCAGCTCGCCAAAAAATACAACATGGTGGTCGTCTCTCCCATTCTGGAGCGAGAGGGGCTGCACAGCACTCTGTGGAACACAGCGGTGGTGATCTCCAACTCTGGACATGTGCTGGGAAAGAGCAGGAAGAACCATATTCCCAGAATTGGAGACTTTAATGAGGTTAGTGAGGGATTTGCCTTCAATACATACTGTATGTGTGAAAGTAGGCCAAACTGCTGTGTTCACTGTGTTTCTTTTCCACCCAGTCTACATATTATATGGAGGGCGACACTGGCCACACAGTGTTCCAGACACAGTTTGGGAACATTGCTGTGAATATCTGCTACGGGCGCCATCACCCTCTCAACTGGCTCATGTACAGTATGAATGGAGCTGAGATCATCTTCAACCCCTCAGCTACCGTTGGAGCGCTCAGGTCAGGAACAAAATGGAGTTATTAATTATGTATTAACAATCGCTAGAAGGCCTCTCGGCCAGAACGAGCTGCTTGACTCCCATTGACGCCCCGTTTCTCCCCCTCCGTGTCTTCCTATGCTGAGATAGTATGCGGCTCCTTGTTTGCTGTGTGGGGATTTAATTAAACACAAATTACTTTGGGAATACGCAACATGTAATTAATATTGTCAACATTGTGCTTTAGTTGTACATATTCACTTAATTCCACTATAAAACTAAACCTATTGCTGTTGGTATATATACCGTAGGAAGTTGTTGTTACATGTCGTTTTATATCCATTAATAATAATAATAGTTTTCCTTGCCTACAGTGAGCCCATGTGGTCTATCGAGGCCAGGAATGCAGCAATAGCTCACCACTGTTTCACTTGTGCAATCAACCGTGTTGGGACGGTGAGTCAGTGTCAATAACTGCAGTGTCAGCAGACATACATGCAGGGCGGAGGGCGGTAGTCGGGGTTTAGACTTTGAAAGTTTTATTTTTTCATCAGGTTTGGTTAGAAAAAAACATTCATTTAAAAAATAATAATAATCTTTGGTAAATGCTACATCATTTAGATTAAATGTAAATGGGGAAATATGTTGCACACTTATTTTTTTGGTGACTTTCTGTGCATTCTTGTCTTTCACACAGGAACATTTCAAAAGTGAATTCACATCTGGTGATGGAAAAAAAGGTCAGAGATTTAATTCCTGGTGTTGTGAAACTTTAATTTAGCTTCTTCAATATGTACATTTGCGGCAAGTTAATTCTTCAGGATGTTCTAAATGTGTTGCAGTATTTAAGTTATCCGTATCTATACAGTGAGTTTTCGGCCGTGTGAATTATTTCTGTTAGTTACAGACAGATCTGCTGACTTCTGCAGCTCACCATGATTTTGGACACTTCTATGGATCCAGTTATGCGGCTGCTCCCGACGGCAGCCGCAGCCCGGGGCTCTCCAGGACCCGCGACGGACTGCTCGTTGTAGAAATGGATCTCAACCTGAACAGACAAATCAGCGACAAATGGAGTTTTAAGGTAGATATAACCGATAATCATATATGTACGTCTCATTTTGACCAACTTTAAAAAAGCATGTGTGTGTATTTGTCCCTGCAGTGATTGGAGGGTTGTACTTGCTTAAGAGGCAAACATTATTGGATGCTTTGCAGTAATGTGAATGTATTGCGGTAAATACAATCTATTCTCCTGATGTACTGGTAATCTACCTGTGTGCTGCAGATGACTGGGCGGTATTCTGAGTATGCAGAGGAACTTACCAAGTCTGTGAGACCTGGCTTCAAACCCAACATTGTGAAAGAGTAGATATTACACTATAGGAGAGGTAACAATTGTGCCTTCTTTAACAAAAGGTTGCTCTGATGTCTCTAGAGGACAACATGTCTGCCTCAAACAAAACTGCAATAAAGTTATTATATATTGATAAAATAAAAAAATGTAAGTTAGTACATTATTTCAGAAGATGAGCCTTTTCAGTACCAGTTTGTTTACAACTGTTAAAAAATAACAGATTTTTATAATTTCCCATTTAATTTCCAATATACTATGCTAAAAAAAATTAAAAAATAAACCACATAAATTAAACTATTTCCTGCATTTTAATGTTTTTGTATAGCATATATTTGCCCCCGAGGATAAACATGAGAAAAATGGCTCAAATGGTAAAAACGCAAATTGAAGCCATAGTTTTATATTGAAGGCAAAATATGAAACAGAGTTCAGTTCTTATCATAGTGTTTATATTTGTTAGATTGGTTCCATCATGTTGTCCCCCTAAAGTATAACCACTGTTGTTTTTAACTGTACAACTAACTTATCTTGATTTCTTCATTGAAGATTTGACAAGACCTGGATAGAGAAACGAGTCCATGAAACTTGCTGAACAGCGGCCGCTTACGGGTTGATGCTAAATGCTAAATGCTGAGAGTCAAAGTCAGTGAACTGACTCCATTACACACTATTAGCCACTGTAACCATGAGGTGGAACCAGACCATGTCAGGCAGGAGCGGTTGAGTGTAATGACCTGAATAAGAGTTTAATATATTGCTTATGAATTCAGTAAGAGGAACAATTTTTTGTCTTTACTTTTTTTTTTTCTTTCTTTCTTTCTTAAGAGGCTCCAATAGAAAGATGTTGGTATTAAATGAGCATTTAGGTAACTTAATCTGATGATATGGATTGATTGTCCCATCAGGTTATTTTATATTTAGAATATGCAGAAAAATACGCAAAAACTGGGATGGGATTTAGTTAAAAGATATCAAACTGCATTTCAAATTGTGTTTTGTATAACCTAAAAAGATAATTTGATTTTTCAAATGTATTATTACTAATAAATCCGTACATCAAAGAACTAACATTTGATTTTATTCAATCTCTGGCAAACTGTTAGTATATAATTTAAGGTGCAAGTATCTCAAATACTCGCTTGTGTTTCAGGAAAAAAACAAAAACAAGGATGGAGCGCATGTTCAAATCCTTCTTTAATCATAACATATAATAAATGCAGCTCTATGTTTAATAAAAAATAAAGTTTGAGGTTTAAAACGTGCCGTTTATTCTTACCAAAAAGAACAACAAGGAAGAAATAATTTTTGTATAGATTAAAGAACAGCAATTTCATGGTCAATATTTAAATAACACATAATTATGTCTGGTTTGAAAAGTGTAGTGCAAAATCATACTTATAATATCAAAATGAAAAGAAAAAAAAACTATGAGGAAATGACATTATCTTCACCACTTTCAACATAGAACATGAGTCTAAATTACACCGTTGTTCTGCCACACATTCAAAACAACCATGTATCCATCTATCCAGCATGTTGCCATGACACTAAAACACAAGATGTTGGGCGTTTTTTCCTTAATTGAAATGAAATTAATCCGGTGAGTTCCTGTTTCAGACGGTCAATCCTCTGTCCATATTCTTCTGCAGGCAGATTGAGTTCCACAGACCAACTATGTGGTAGCATTGAACTAGCTATTAATTAATGTCACACTTTAGGGCATTAATTACCTGAGACTCTCAAAGCACAACTACTTCCTGTATTCCCTGTTGATAGAATCATCAGAATAAAAAGTGATGAAGAGGTGAGTTAGGAGGATTTTCTTCTTTTTTTTTTAAAAAGGCAAGTGGAGGTTGAGGCTGCTGATGAGCCTCTTCTGGACTTCAAAGCTGAACAGCACAAATAAATTGTTTATACCAAACATTATTTTAAGCCCTGAATCATGTGCACACTATTTCCAGGTATGTCGTATTCTGTCATGATTCCCACATTTCATCCTGCTCACAGTTTGAGATTTCAATAGCTCATATTAGAGTCATTAAAATTCAGCTAAGAGGCAATAAAATCTATGGTCTATCTGCTAATCTCAAAAAAGAGGATACAAAAATAATTTAACTTAGATTTTTGAAACTTCCAGCTGTTAGTCCTGCAGTGGTCGAGTGGTAGTGACTTTGTAAGAGGAAATAAGAGCGGTGAATATGCAGCAGTCATGTGAGCAGTTGGGCTTCTTAGCACCGGAGAGGATGGCCCAGGGGATCTGCGATACCATGAGCAGCCGCGGGTCCGAGACTGTCGACCTGCAGCATCAGGTCTCTACACTGATGAGCTGGGGAAGAGTGAAATCCAAACCCATCATCACTGTCCATCAACTCTCCTTGAAGATCAGCAGGATATCCTCATCTGTCCCGTAGCTCCGCCGAGCCTCCTCAAAGTTAGTGATGCTGGTGCAGCACACCCCTGAAAAACACACAAACACGTAAAATAGGGAAACATCTAACCAACTGTTGGATGGATTGACGTGACATTCGTAAAGACATTCACGTGAATTGTAATAACTGTTTGTAATAACGGTTTGTAATAACGTGGTATGTCACCTAGCACCATCATCTGGTCAAAATGTAATTATCTTGAATGTTGAAAGCAGAAATTAAGTAATATCTTGGAGTTAACAACTAAAAGGTCTACTTTGCTAACAAAACCATGAATATAAAGCTTTGAAACAAAGTTGACTAAATATGCTAATCTAAGGCTGCAAACAATCATTTTCAGCAATCTGTTGATTATTTTTCTTTCAATCAAATCATCAAACAATCCACAAATTGTTTCAGCACTACATTTACATCCAAAAAGAAAACTAAATCTACATGGCAAAAAGGGAAACTTGTATCAGGACTTCCGAGTACTTATTCAAATACACTTATGCCACATTCTGCTTGTGCTTTGGACATTACTCACGGTCAGAATACGCTGGGTTGTTGTAGAAAACGCAGCCAGTGGTCCTGTTAAAGCCGCATAGTACAACGAAGTGACCCTGGTACTCTGGCTTCCTGCAGAAACACTTCTGGCCCACAGGCAGGAAGCAGCAGTATTTGACAGGCGAGGAGCAGAGTTCACATGTCAAGACGACCGCATTAACCAGCACTATGGCAACGTGGCCCTGCTCCAGATGAGACTGGATTTCCTGAACCGTCACAGAGCTATGAGAAGACATCAACAAAAACATGTCAGGCGTTAGGTTTGCTTTGTGTGTGAAAAAAAGCCGGTTTGTCCATGCGAATAAACCGAAAAACTCACCATTTCTTCAGCACCACACCGTTGCTGTCTGCTTGAAGGAAAAGCTCATTCACTCTGTCCTCTTCTGTATCGAAGTGTTTCTTATAGAAGGACTGCAAACCACACCAAAAGACAAGAAAGACCCCGTCACATATACAGAACTAGAAACATTCAAATCTGGTTAGGACAGTACTGACAGCTTGGTCTGGGGAAAGTACCTGATTCCTAAAGCCCTTATCGACACCCAGAGTCTGCGTGCAAAAGCAGTGTTTGATTCCTAGATGGCACATGAGGTAGGCCAGGTCAATAGTCCACACACTCTCTGTCAGCTTGAGCTCCCAGCATGCTCTCTGGAACTCCTCATCACTGACTGGATGGAGGTACCTGCAAGATTGGACAGTTAAGAGACTGTAAATCCCTCGGGGTCAACTGTCGTGCAATGGTGTGAAAGCATACAATTCACTCTACAATTTGAGTATCATCTGTATGGAGATGACTGACGATATTCGGAACACATTTGGCAGACATGACGTTAATGCTTTTAGAGGTTAACGACTTTATTGTGCACTTACTTCAGGACCATCCTGGAGCAGGCTAACCCGCAGTCCCAGTGGTAGAGCTGCCGAATGACAGGGACGTTCAGCAAGACGGCATCCTCTGAGGAAAGGTGTGTTAATTATTAATTCGTGGTTAAAATAATAACTGTGTACTGACGCTGCTCTCAGAAGTGACGTGAGGCTGGCTCAGTCCCTATGTACGAAGCTGTTGATATCGGATGGTGTCACTCACCTGTCATTCTGGTGTATTCTTTCTGAGACAAGCGGGCAACTAGCTAACTCGAGACGAGCTGGTCAGTGGTGTTTACAGCATTTGATCCGGGGTTGGGTTTCTTCATGGATGCTGCAAGTTTAACGTTAGCTGTCAGGCTAACAGCACTTACTAGTCGGTTGGCTGCATGCAAAGCGAAGCTTCCTCCGGGACACGCGCCACCGCGGCACATACAAGTTTTAGATAAATAAACAAATAAGGGATACAAGTCAGAAAAACGAGTTATTTGTGTCGCTGCGTCTGTCTAAAAGACTGCTCGGCTTCACTTCTCTGTTGTTTGCTAGCATACTGAGACGCTTCTTCTGTTGGGTCATGCTGTACCTGACAAAGGTGCTGCCCCCATGCGGTGCGGGGGGGTCATCGTTAAAAAGATAATATATATATATATATATATATATATATATATATATATATATATATATATATACGTATATATATTTTTTTACCAGCTTAATCCATTAAGCGTTTGTTAATACGGCTTCACCTGAAGTTGTTTCCAGGAGCCACATTGTTGACGGGATGTTTGCTGTCCAGCCTGCGGAAGCTGTACTTGGGGGAACATTTCCCTGCCCACTAGTCCAGGTCACAGCTCCAATCAATAATAATACAGAGATAACAAAGATACCACCCTTTATAAACATAAAATACAAGTGGAGACAGATATGACACTTTTAATAAGTTTTATAACTGACATCCAAGGAGAAAAGAGATAAGAAAGTGTGAAAGAAAAAATCATATTAAATTCCGGGCATACAGCCATGTCTTGAAGTTCCTAAGATAAGATGCACAAACGTCACAAAGCAATGAAATAGTTTCAATAACAGTCAAACTGACTATACTCCACGGACGATGAGTTGAAATGGAGAGCGTGTGTGTTTTTGTAATAGAGATCAAATGTAGCTGAGACAGGATGACATTATCAGCCACATGCCAAAACTGGGGGTCCACACACACACACACACACACACACACACACACACACACACACACACACACACACACACACACACACACAGGGTGAACCTGAAGACAAATCCCAACCCTAGGTTTGGAATAACCAGCGTTTTTGGTGTTTGATAATCATAATAATAACATGTAAAGCAACCAGCTCTGCAAGCAGCCTGATGTAAGCGTGCGTCAACAATTGTCTGCCTGGTAGAGCTTTTGGAATAATTCAGCCAACAACTTCTCTCGTTCTGGTAGATTTATTTCTCTGATCACAAGCAAAGTACAAGCGCTGAGATTGCGATGCCAGGGGAGTCACAACAACTCTCCCTCTAACCAGGAAGTCCGGCCTTTACATACACAGATTTCATCACAGGTTTGTATGCATCATCCTAACCTCTGATTGCGCTAAATAAATAGTTCCATCTCACAGGACTGAGCCCTGCAAGGCCAAGACACTTTCTTGATGAAACTAGTCAAATAACATGCGTGGGTGTTGTGATACAAGGCGCTTTTCTATTCTCGAGAAGCACACATTCCCAGATACAAATTTCACTTAATATGTGTTATTCTGAGCTTGAGTAACCTGACAAAAGCACAACATTATAACAATATATAAGCATTTATATTATCACTGCAGTCTGGCTCATCGCAGCTCCACCACACACCATCGATGAACTACTGAGCAATAATGAAGCGGTGAATTGTATAAGCTCTCTTGATCTTTGCAGCACTGTTACAATGATCCAAAAACCTAAAATATATATAGTAAGTCACGTGGAACAATAGAATAAGGCAGAGTGATTTTGGCGAGGACATCATTATCATACTACAGCAAATATTATATGTAAGTTTATATAAATATTTATATCTTATGATCGTCGTCTTTGTCCTCTCACCAGTGTTTTTTCTTAATTTAGCATATTTGAACATTTTAATTAGTATGTGGTAAATATGGAAGCCCATTTCCACCAGTAAAAGAAAAAAATAAGATGAAAATGTAGCTGTGATAATAAAAATATGCCCATGGTAAGTCATAATTACGAGATATAAAGTCAAAATTCTGAGATATAAAGTCTAATTATGAGATAGAGTGGCGCTGGCTTTTTTATTTACGTCCGTTTTTCTTCTCTCATAATTATGACCCATCTTATTCCTCTTTAGTAATCTATTTGCTGGTCTGAAGATACTCAAGACGACCTACTGCGGCAAACACCAATAAACATTGTTCACCACACATTTACACGCCACTTTAAGATACTCGCAAAAGCCGAGCATGCACACTGAGGCGGGTGTCAGCTGACACTTTAGTGAGTATACTTCTTCACATCAGGAATGCAGCATTTATCTCATGGATGTACCAGAAAACTATACACATTGAATTCTTATGTGCACGATTAGTGGAGACAATAAGAACTCTTGAAACCAGTTTTAATTTCTTGACACACATCGACTTCCATGAACACAGGACAGACACAATGCCACTTTGGTCCAATAGTACCTCAGATATATAAAGTCTGTATAAAAGAACCATTTCAGTTCATATAGACACTTTGGCATCCCATTAGTCCCTGGTGTAGCTTGCCTTCAATACAATATGTGTTCAACCCACCCTCTTTCAAGTTTCTTTTAATTATGATGTCATATTCACACAGGTAAGAAACAAAAGGCTACAGTAGACTGTGTGTATATATACAAGTGGATATTTTTCATTGGACAACAGACACAAAGACATGTTAATTCATCAATAAAACTAATGAAGTACAGTCAATATGTTTACTGTTTCAGTGCTGAATTTTCAAGTACGATATGAAGGCATCTAGAAAGAAATAATTAAGCTACAGTGAAATGTATAGACCAGGGAAATGTCTTCTTTCATCTTTACATTTTCCAGTTAAAACCATCGAGTTGACGCTGACATTTTTGGAAACCCGCCATCATGTTCGCTCATCTTCCGTTCTTTGATAATGCAAATAACAGGCTCTATACTCCAGCTGTGTACACTGCGTCAGTCTCTTGAACTGCTAAATTTACGATAACAATGTTCCATCTGAAGGAAAGTCTGCATCATGGCCATTTATATGAATAATTTCTCCCATATGAATTGAATGTGTTGCAACTCTGTTGTTGTTCACTCTGTACATATGACATCTATTGCACTTCTGTCCATCCGGGGAGAGGGCTCCTCCTCTGTGGAAGGTTGCTTCCTTATTTTTCTCCCCGTTAAGGTTTTTTTGGGGGGGAATTTTTCCCTGAACCAATGTGAGGGTCCCGGGACAGAGGATGTCGTATGTGTACAGGTTGTAAACCCCTCTGAGGCAAATTTGTAATTTGTGATACATGGGCTATACCAAATCAATGTTATTGAATTGAATTTAAACAACTGATTCCATTCAACATAGCTATTAAAAAAGGTCAGCAGATTTCATTTGTCCAAAATCAAAGTCGAGCACTCCGTCGTGCAGGTGGCCTTCGTTTGCGTTGTCGAAGCTGTTCTTCCCGTGGATCTGTTTGAGGTGCTTGCGGAGAACTGGCTTGTGAGCGAAAACCATGTCACAGTAGTTGCAGCGGTGTGGCTTATCCCCACTGTGCAGGTTTAAGTGATCCAGCAAAGAACACTTTTGGGTGAAGGTCTTACCACAGATTTTACACTGGAAGGGCTTGATGCCGGCATGGACACGCATATGTCGGTGCAGGTTGCCCTTCTGCGTGAAGGTCTTGCCGCACAGCAGGCACATAAACAGCTTGTGCATCTTGAGGTGGTTGGCGTAGTTTTCCAGCTGGCGGAAGACCCGGGAGCACTTGGGGCACTGGTGGTACCACTGCAGAGGTTTGTCGTAGTTCCTCTGGTGCACACTGTGCTTCTCTGCAGGAGGGGGACTGAGCGGGTATCCGGCCAGGCCGGGTGGAACCGCCATCTCACTGCCACGACTGTCCACAGTGGAGTTGATGAGAGAGTGCTGGGGCTCAGGAGAGTGGAGTGTAGGAGGAGGAGGACTGGTGAGGAGGTTACCAGTGATGGAGTTTTCTGCTACGTCAGACACAGACTCCACTTTTACTATAGTGATGTCACTCTCCACCATGCCCTGCTTTGGATGTTTGCCTAAGATCTGAAGAGGGGATGTAGGCTGTATGATCACATCTTCTTCTTCTTCTTCTTCGTTGTCGTCGTCGTCGTCGTCATCATCATCATCATCATCGCTGCCGTCATCCACATCGCTGCCATTGTTGTTGCCCCCAACCTGCATCACCTCATCCTGAACAGGCCGAACCTGAGAGCGCTCTTGCTCTCTCTGGGCCTGGGAGGTTAATCCGTCCTCTTTCTTCTCCCTCGTCATACCCACATCCACCTCCAGCTTGCGTGCAGACTGAGGTTTGATGAACTTGCTGAGAGCTTGAGTGCACTGCTCCACAATGTGGCCCATTTGGAGGAAGCTGGCCACTGTCAGGTAATTTACAAGCTCCAGCTCAGGAAACTCCAGCTGACCTGTGTAGCAAGACAGCAGCAGCTGCCTGCCCACCTCCGCCTCCTGGATCATGGAGATCTGGACCTCCCTGGAGTCCTGCTGAAGGATGAACTGGTCCCTCAAGAAAGAGGAGCCGGCTGCAAACACTACCTTGTGACCAGGGACATCCAGCTGGTTGATGCGCACGCTGACATCACAGAAGCGTTTCTGGTGTCGCAGGAGGTTCATCTTCTGCAGCATGGAGTCCCCAAATGTGGAGAAGCGGAACTGCAGGATCACTTGGTTCTGGGCCATAGTGAACCGAGGGGCAGCAGCAGCAGTGCACCTGTTAAAGAAAAATATAGCTCCTAAACATCACAATATAAATAGTATGAGTTTTACATTTAGCCTTTATCTCTTGTACTTCAAATTGGTATTAAAGGTGCTGAACATAACATTGAGAGCTTATCTATAGCCCCTGAACGGCTCTCAACATGGCGACTGCACTAACAAGCACGACAAGGCACGCGCTGCAGGCCCGCTGATAACACACATACAGAAGGAAAGGGACTTGATTCAGGTCCACAGTAATCCACGAATGTTGTATCTCTACAGCATTAGTCATCTATAGTAGTTTGACACCATATTCATCCTCTGAATGTCAAATAAAAGAGAACATATTAAAAAAAAGGGCTAATTATTTAAACTACCACCACCTGAGTCAATAACAATCGTCACGATCTTCTTTTAAAACACGGCGCGTGCTGCTCTCGTGGATAAAGTGAGACTGAGATCCAAAGTAAACGTGTCTGTTTCATACGCGGTTAACCAATTACCACTAGTTAGGTTTCGGTGTGCGCTCGTGAGTGTGTCGTGTATACACCGTGTAGTTTCAACGTTAGCTTAGCGCCACCGGTACAGTAACGTTACCGGTGGATTATTGGCTCTCTTTGAGGGTAAAACAGGTGACGTCAGCCTGTGTTTTAACGACACTCTTTTGGGAGCCGTTGGTCGTGTGTCAAGTGCCTCTCCGCGCTCGGCGTTAGCTCCCAGCGAGCGTTGAGCATGTAAACAATCAATCACACCTCGGCCTGCTCCCCCTCGCGCCTCCAGCTGTCCGCTCACGAGCACCGCGGCTGCCCGACTCGCTATCTGACAACGTTTTTCACTTTAATGGACACGAAAAGTGCGTGTTTCGTACCTGTAACCAAGCCCGTTAGAGACGGGTCGTCTTCGGCAGAAGGCTTTCGGGGGGGGAGGAATTAAAACGCTGCTCCGGATGCACAAGAAAAAAACCTATTTAAAGGGCCAGTACACGCGTACGGGATGTCCCCTCATCCTCCCTCTTCGGCCCCTCTCAGGTCTTAAAACCTGACCCCGAACCCCCAGAGACTCACTGACCGGCCTCCCCTCAGGTCTTAAGCCCTCAACACCAGGGACTCACTGACCGGCACCCCCCCATCAGGTCTTAAACCCTCAACCCCAGAGACTCACTGACCGGCACCCCCCTCCTCAGGTCTTAAACCCTCAACACCAGGGACTCACTGACCGGCACCCCCCCCCCCCCCCCCCCCCTCAGGTCTTAAACCCACAACCCCAGGGACTCACTGACCGGCACCCCCCCCCCCCCCCTCAGGTCTTAAACCCTCAACACCAGGGACTCACTGACCGGCACCCCCCCCCCCCCCCCCCTCAGGTCTTAAACCCTCAACCCCAGGGACTCACTGACCGGCACCCCCCTCAGGTCTTAAGCCCTCAACCCCAGGGACTCACTGATCGCCCCCCCCCCCCCTCAGGTTTTAAACCCTCAACCCCAGGGACTCACTGACTGGCCCCCCTCAGCTCTTATAGGGACTTACTGTGTTGTGGCAAAAATACATGTTTTAATGAGCACAAGGCAACATTCAACAAGTTCAACAAATCCAACGTTTCTAGAATATTTAGCATATGTCTGTAGTGTACATTCAGCCCTCCCATCAGACCTTTCACCAATCAAATCAGTCATTGGAATCAGTAACCATGAGGCTCTCCTGCGTCCCAAACGTGTAGTGTTCTTTCGGGGTGTCCCTCGGGACCAAGCTTACCGAAAGGACCTGGCAGACGATTTACTCCGGTTGGGTCCAGATTACCTTTTTCCAGAACCCGCTAGACATTTATGGGAAGTTTATGACGCAGTCATCCTTCCTTCTATTAATTGACCAAGTCCCAATCTCTAGAAAACAGCTGTTACACAACCAGATGTTCCCAACATAACAAGTTACATAAATGGTTTTCTGATGGCTAACTGTAAGGAGTTCAAACTACGTTATATGATGATTTTCTCCAACATAATATTTTCATAAACTATATTAGTGTATATATATATATATATATATAATTGTATCAAACAGTAAAGTTACAAATGGTCTGGTTTACAAAGTGGATTGCTTCCTTCCAAGTACATTCAACCATTCATTAAGTGAAAACATTTTTATTTATTAAAAAAAATTACAAAACAAAAACTCAAGACCATAATTTAATTAGTCATACTGACAACTAAGGAGGTTATGTCCTCTTGAAAAACCTGGAAAAGAACACAGAGGGAAACCAAGTCATTAGATTACAATTTCAAGTGCCGTCTTTTACCTGAAAGTGTGCAAAACAGTACAAGTTACAGTCATCGTGAAATATAACGGGCCACTGTCACTATGCAGGATTACTGACTGTATTCTGTCTCCAGAAACAGGCTGTGATTACACTCATATTTATTTTGTTTTGAACTAATAGTTCATTAAAATGTACCAATAATATAAAAACTGAATTACCCACTGATCATGCATGTATTTCATCTTTGAAAATTCCAGAATCACTTTGTACTGTGAACATTTTATTGAATTAATACATAAACAGTTGTTTTACACATGAAATGACATTAACACCATCTTCCATACCAGTTGAAACTGTATCCAACCAAAATGACCAAGACGACCAGTCCTATGGCTGCAGCAGCAGACAGAGATGAAACCCTCAGAACATACGATGTACCTGGAACAAGGAAATGCTGCGTGTGAGTGACTGGCAAACGAGCACTTTCTACATCTACGGGTTTGAAATACTTTATGTTGCCTTCTCCCTTCTGAATGTTGTTATAGTGTAAGCGATGAGGACTAACTCAGTCCAACCCGTTCTGGGTTTTCCTCATAACTTTAGTGAACACCGAACCAGCCCAAACCACCTTCTGCTCGCTCAGCCCCTTTCTCTCCTCTCGTCTTTCTGAACCCGATAACCTCCGGCTGTCTACACTAGGTAACATGTAATTTCCCAAGATAAATATTATAATAATAAATTACACTATAGGATTTGGGTATTTGGCCAGTAAATTACCTCTTACTTTAGCCCACAGGACACAGGAACTTTTTAAAGCCTTTAAAAGAGAAAATATTAAGGTAATTGAATTAGTAAAGTTTGTTGCAGTTTATAAGTCGATACACATATACTGATACTTTATTGCATAGTAGTTGGACCCACCGATTTCCACTGACTGACAGCTCGTAAGATGATATAATAGTTCCTGCCGTTCTCCAGTGGTGCATTAAAGAAGCCTCCATAGTAGAGTCCATCTCCTACAGTAAAGTTCATGTCTGTCCTGACATGTCCGACATCAATCTGGGCAGTGATGTACTCTGTTGAGGACTTTATTTTGATGGAGATGTCTGAGCTCACAGGAGAGGAACAGTCAAACATCATAATCTCCTCGACAGGAAGCACAAACACCTGGTACAAACTGCAAAATGAAGAACAAAGAAATTGTTACCATATATATGACCGTAACTAAAGATATGTTATCACGTTAAATTCTTTACATGAAATATTTGATTATTATTAACACTTGATTATAACATCAAAGTAATATTAAGCACAAATGTGATTCAGCCAATATTATAACCCGACCAACATTGTTTTTTTCGATTTGTTTAACTGATACTGTTATCAATATTTCTAATTTCTAGTGGCCTATTTTCTTAGTCTGATCTAAAATGTTTTCTCTGTTTAAAAAAAAGAAGTAACTTCAAAAAATTATTCTTGCAAAAAATTTTATATGGCAAAACCTTTTTCCCCAAGATTTGTTTTCCTCCTTTTTAATTTACTAAGATTATCCCGTGGTTACAGAATATAAATCAACTTCTCAGCGACCTCTGGTGGACAAACTATGTAGTGGCGACACTGCTTCTATATGACTTTTTTCAGCATGTCTGTCATAGGGATTTAATTGAAAGGCTGATTGTTACCTGATTGGGTCCAGCGTGTTGGGGGATCTTCGTAGCCTCAACGTTGGGACAGGAGTCTCAAATTCTCTGTAGTAGACAACTGGTGCTGGAGGCACTGTCAAACGTTGTTATGCTCAGTATAAAGAAGAATGCATCCCAGTCAATACAATCGTTACAGTCCTGAATATTTCCATAAAAGTTGATAACTCCTGGTTTCACTTGGATGCAGGGAAACATCTGTCAGAGGAGAGCTGGCTGTACAACAATACCTGTTAAACTGGTGTTAGTGGAGATGGTGGCAGTGAATCTGGAAGACAGTGCGCTGATGGAGATGCTGTAGTTTGTGACTGGAAGCAGGTTCAGACACAGTTCCAGCTGGTCTGCCTTAGAGCTCAGACACCTCTTCCCTCTATCATGAAAGGACCTCTCGTAGTCTCTGGATCCTATGTATGTTACCTGCAACGGTTATATGCAATGTGGCATCAGGGAAAATTATTGTATGGTAATCGCATAATAAATGCTTCACTGTCGCATACGCAATCACATTTACCCAGATAATGCGATTAAGAAATTACTGAAAGCACACATTTCCTATGCTGGCAAATGATGACAATAATGGGAAGATAGAGATAAGATAAACAGCAACGACGGCGAAAGAAGGATGAGACAACCTCCTGTTACCTTGTATACTTCTTCATCCTCCTCATACTTCTCCGCTCTCCAATGCAGACATTTTTCATTGAGGACAGATAGGTGATTGACAGGTGGCTTTATTTCTGTAAGAGATGTAAAAAAGATGGTACCACAAAACTTCCCTTTTTTTTATTTGTCATATTACAAATCTCTGCAAATGCAAATCAGGAACATCACACGAGCGCCCTACCTATCCAGATGCTTTTATTTTTTTAGGCCTAGTGAACATTGCAGCTTAAAGAAGTTCCTAGTGGTTGCTGTGTTGTTACTCACCTATGCATCTCAGTGTAGCTCTCAGCCACACCCCAGAGCTGCCACACACAGAGGCGTAGCTGCCCCTCCAGCTGTGGTATCCATCCACACAGCGGTAGATCACAACGCTCCTGTTATGCCACATCACCTCTGTTTGGGCAAGCAAGGGAATTGGGCCACATTTGGCTATAGGAAAAAAACAACACTGGTTAACTAATTGCATGACTAAGCATGATTGCAGTATATAGCACACCTTTCTAGAGTCGTCAGGTGGTAAAAGCTGTTGCTGCGTGAAGTCAAATAAATTGCATGCAACATGTTGTTTCCTCAACATTCAGTCAGCAGTTGATTGACCCACATAAATATTCATACCAGCATAACTCTGTGAAAGTTACAAAACATTATTCACCAATTTACCTCAACAACACACAACTCTAACCAGAACTGAGACATTATAGAGCATTCATAAGTTACCTATCAGATAAAGCAAAGCATCAACTGAAATATGTAAATAACATGGAAACGATAATAATTGTTCCGCAGTCGAACAGATGCACGTATAGAGATTATCACCGTACCTTTGCACTTCACAGATACTTCCCCCCACTGTCCTGATAGTAAACATGTCGAAATATTGTTTCCACTCATCTGGTAAAATCCATCCATGCACTCATACAGCACCACGCTGCCCGGTCTACTGGTGCCATCCCACCGGAGGTTAGTATGGGGGAGTGTTAGTGGGGGGCCACATCTTATTTCTGCACACAGACATAAATTAGCATCACAAAGAAAAACACAAAAAGCACTGTTAATTCCTCAATGACAGCTGAACAGGAGATCCAAGTGTGGCAGCGGGGTGTGGCTAGGCTCAGCTGCAGAGTGGGTGGAGCGGGGGTGTGGTTCAGGGAACAGTGTCATGATGTGTAAATGAGCCTCAGCTGGGATCAATTGTGTTTTGTGTTCCATATAAGAACAGGAGTAGCTGGAGAGGAGGGAGAGCGGGTAGCGGAGGCCTGGATCGGTCGCTACCAGAAGCGTGACAAATAAATAAATAAAAACTGTTACTGCCCTCACAATTGTGTGGGTTGCCCTCTTTGGTGCCTGTCCGAGACTCGAACCTGTTACACCAAGTTATTACACTTATTTGTACCTCATATCAATATGAAGGTTATAGTATATAACAAGCATAGCAATATACTAATACTAACACTAATACATATTTTAAAGCAAGAGTTTGAATATGGGGGAAACGGCTTATTTGCTTTCTTACACCGAGTCCTAAGATTAATACCACTCAAGTCTAATATCAAGCTTCAGTGAGCAGCCAGTTAGCGTAGCTTAGCACTAAGACTGGAAACAGCTAGCATGGCTCTCAAAGGTAACAAATTAACTATTTCTTGGTCGAGTGGAGTGTTATTGTCCCTGTGAGGGAGTCACTGCATCAGGCTGAGAAATAGTTGAGGCACATAACCCGCTGTAAAATACACGTGGGTATTTGTGTGGATTAAACAAACATTATATAACATGTATCCTTTCTTCATGCTAAACAAAGATAGCCTTATATTGAAGGGCCAGATATGAGAGTGGTAACGATCTGTCAACTAACTCTCAGCAAGAAAGAAAATGTGTGTATTTTTGAACATTTCAAACCATTGCTCTAAATATTTTGTGCAAATTGCAACACATATTCTGAAATGGATATATTCGTCATCAAAAGTTGCACCTTCACACCATAGATCATTGTCCTCCCACAGTCCATTCTCTCCACATACTGAGTAGTTTCTCAGGCTCGTGGTGTAATATCCTTCCTCACATTGGTAATGCACCACAGTGCCAATGTGTGATGTGCCGTCCCATAGCATTTTAGCACGAGGTTTAAAAACAGGCTCCTGACAACTGATTTCTACAACAAAAAGACAGCAAGTCATTGCAGGATAATTTACACATGTGGTTGTTTCAGGTGGTTGTAATGGCAGTTGAACAATAACATTCATACTGTTCAATTACAGCATGGGAATTATGTTGTATTGCCGACATGAGGATTGCATGATAACCTTTACTAGGGGCAGGTAACCCAATACTCCATTGTGTAGATTACTGTCATTAGTACCTTGACAGAGCAGAGAGGCTCCATCCCAATCTCCACTTGCAGTACAAACGGATACGTTTCCCTCCCCAACACGGCGGTATCCAGAGTTACACTGATAAACAACCTGAGAGCCCAAAGTGGAGATTTTATCCCACAGCATGACTGAGTGGGGGATGGGTGGTGGCACACCACAGTCAACTTCTACAAGTATAGAAATTGCAATATTTAATTGGGTGAGAATTTCACTCCACAACAGCAATGGAGAAACAATGCTAACCACAGCATTTTGGTGGAAGATTTTTACCTTTGCATGAGATGTTTGGTTTTGTCCAGTAACCATTAATTGAGCACAATGACATGTTATTTCCTTCACGGTGATAAAATCCTATTTTACAGTAGTAAGTCACTGTGCTTCCAGGGCTGGAGCTGCCATTCCACACTTGCCCAGTGTGAGGCAGTGTAGGAGGATCCCCACACAATACCTCTGGGACAGAAAATTAGCAAAACAGTGGGTTATACACAAAAAAGAAAATATATATACATAGTACACAATGTACTTTGTTTGGGCAACTGCAGTGTCTTATTAAAAAGTAAGCAATTTCAAACGCAGTGTAATAATCCCTTATCACATTTTGACATGTCTTAGCAGGGTAAACAGCCATGGTGTAATTAATCAAATTAAGAGTTGGCATGCCCAATATCAGGGCCCTGATATAGCAGTAAAACAGTTATTATTAAGTAATTCTAGCTTCACAATATGTCATAACAAAAAATTCTAGAAATAATTTCCTGCCATTTTATATTTGAAAAGAAAACCATTTGACGAGTTTTAGTCATTGTTTTAATTACCTTGACACAACAGAGTTGGGGGTGTCCACTGAGCGTTTTCATTACACATCGATATATTGAGTCCTCCTTTGTAATAAAAGCCCGCTTTACAAACATAGAGCACAGTGCTGCCAAGGGTTGAATGACTGTCCCACACCTGCTCAGTGGATTCAATCACAGGAGGACTTCCACACATGGCCTCTACAAGGAATAACATGCACCACAAACATGTCACATGAACACCAAGATCCAGATTTATTCCCTTTCAGTTAGCTCAGGAAGTTAAGCTGCAAAGAGATAAAAGAGCAAACTGTATATCTGTGTCCTTTGGATAAGTATGCTTTCCAGTGATATTGTAAGTACTCTAAAATGATCTGATAAAACAATGACTGTACCTTGACAGAGCACAGGCGGTCTCTCCCACTGTCCAGCAGAAGTACAGATGGATACATTGCCCTTTCCAACATTATGATATCCAGAGTTACACTGATAAACCACCTCGGTGCCCATCCTTGAACTCTTATTCCACAGCACATGAGAGTGAGGGAGGGCGGCGGGAGAGCCACAGTCAACCTCTGAGGGCCAAAGCAGTGACATGCTGCATGAAACCGTCGTCACTGGAAAATCTCCAGGAACTCTTTCCGACCGATCAGTTTTATGATCCCTGTTGTTCCAATACCGATACCAGCTTTAGGTTGGCTACCCATACAGCCTGATGATGCTGGATCGGACGCTGATCACATCATCATATCATTAATCGGCTCATTTAGGTAACATTTAGGAACAACAATAACACTTGTAACTCACTAACTGATCTGAACATCCTGCCCAATTGGTCCTGCACATGTGCAAACTAGTGCTACACACCTGTGGGGCTTGTGGGGCTACATTGTGCACAACACATCTGTATTAGAATCTGCAGGAGGAGAGCTAGTTTACGTTAACTGTTAGCAGCCAGCGGGTAGCAAAGTCCTGCAGAGCTAGCCGACAGCTAGCACGGCTAAAGGTACTTATGGTTATATTTATTAATTGACACTGTTGAGAACTCCTGAAAATCCAAACAATAAAAATGAATCGTCAATTTTGTGCTAATGCAAAAGCAGTGGAGAAAGGCCGAATATTTCTTCTTTTCTTTAACATTGTTTTGTTACCTTCACAGACCATGTTGGGTCCTTTCCACAGTCCATCAGCTCCACACACAGAGCTGTTGTCTCCACTCCTCCACACAAAGCCTTCATCACAGACAAACGTGGCCACACTGCTGTATGTGGTGCCTGTGACTGACAGCAGCACTGTGTCCTCCACTGAGGCAGGCTGGCCACAGTCAACCACTGAGTGGGACAAGAACAACCAGAAGTCAAGATTAGATCCAGCTGTTTGGCCACCGACTCCCAGCCAGGACCCAACTGAGGGGTACACCCTAATGCCATAAAGGGATGGGTTAGACTGAATTGGCACACTCCATGTGTGTCTTTAGAGTACGATTTGTGTGGAGCAAGACCCGTTTAATCTCCTTTTTAAAAGGTTTGAAAGTCCATCTAGCATACTGCCCTCTTGTACATTAATTATACTCGTAACTGTCAGTATGCTGATCCAAATCCCATTAATGCTGTCCTACCTTTGCAGGAAGCTTTGTCTCTGGGAGGGTGGAAGGGCTCCACTCCGTTGTGGACTTGATACCCCAGCTGGCAGCTGCAGTCAAAACTGCCCTCAAGATTCCTGCACTGAGCTCCAGCTCCACATGAGCCTGCGATCCTGCACTCGTCATTGTCTGCACAGCACACGATAAATGAACATGTGACATAAAAAGGAAAGGCTTGTTTTACAGGTAAAAGTCCAAACTTCATGTTGTCTTATATACTTCTTCTTATTTACAGCCTAAACTCACCCTGGCAGTGGGTTCCATCATTTGGGATGAAGACGGCCATGTCGTTAGAAGGGCTGTAGCCAGCCAGGCAGGTGCAGTAGTAGCTGCCATATGTGTTCTGGCAGGTGGTGTGCTGCCCACAGATCTGATTGGCATCTATCTGACACTCATCTTTATCTGGAAGAAAACATATTTATTGCACTTCATCAGGGGTTAAAATAATGTATGTTATTAATTCCTACTGTGCTTTTCCTACTTTGGCAAGTCAAAATGTCTTCTGTGAAAAAGGTCTATAGTATTATATATATATATATATATATATATATATATATATATATATATATATATATATATATAGTAATATTTTGTACATACATGCATGGTCCCCAGAGGATGAATCATACTGACTTCAGTGATCTGATCTCATGACTTTTCATCAAGCACCAGCATTAGTTCAACATTTGAATACATGGCAAATACAATATTAATTGATGAAAAAGTAGATATGTGACAATAGTATAGAAAACAAAGCTTTTTTGTTGTTGCTCCCGTTGCTTGTGCTCCTGCCTCTAACGATGCTCATGAGTACAGTGAGACTGAACTAAAACAAGTTGGGAGTGATAATTCTCTGTGGGTTCGTCATTGCGAGCAACACCTGTCACACATAGTCATTTGATCCATTGTTGATATAAAAATATGAATTGGAGCATTAAATACATTCATTTAAACTGCAGTTCTCATTGCAAATCCCTTTTCTTATCAGCAAAAAGAAAAGAAGGTGTTTTTTTTTACCTTGACAGAAGGTTCTCCCGTTTCCAACAAAGCCGTACTTGCAGTTACAAACTTTGCCAGAGCCTTCTGACTTGTCGTCACAATTGGCGTTAGAGTGGCAGGTGGCACACACGTCCAGAATGTGACCTTTTGCTGGAACTTCTGAGAGGATACAAAGAACATCAGTCAAAATCTTACATGTTTTTTTCTTACCCCTTCTGCAATATTCAGTGAAAAATATTATATTATATATATTAAATATATATTAAGGTGCGACAAAGTATGCTCACCTGCAATGAGCAGAATGACCACGATCATCGCTCGGTTTCTCTCCATCGTCTTTGAGAATCTCCCTGACACTCTCTTCCCTTCACCAGACACTAAACCTCCCCATCTTCTTTTTATTGTATTTTACTTCCGTCCTGTGGTCCATGATGTCACTGAGCGGATTTGATAACCAGGCTTGAGAGGACTCTGTGAGTGGGTGAGCTGGAGTCACTATGAGAAATAGCTCCTTTTGTCAGTGGTCTTCTTGCAGATGGTGTTTTTTTTTTTTTTTTTTTGGTGGCTTAATCAGTCATTCCCTGACACATTCGGTTACACTTCACACATGTTGATACGCTCAGTGCCCACGCTGGCGAACTGCACGCTCATGCTGCGGTGGCTGATAACGGCTATACTTGGCCTCAAGAACCTGTTCGAGGCGCTTTTACAAAACTTAGTGGCATTTTAGATATCTTTTTAAAAGCACGTTAACCGCATCATCACTATATGTGTAAAAAGAAGGACAGCTAGATATGGGTCTTTAACTACATCAAGTACAAGTTAATATGAATGAAATGTTATGAATTTCATAGTGCACCTCCACCCTTTGCCCTATATATTTAAAGTTACCCTTATTGAACTAACTGAATTGATCCTTTTTTACTATAACCCTCAAATGTTAAAAGGTGGTTAAAGTCAATGAAACCAACATCCCTCCTCGTCCTATCACAGGGTCTGTAGTAGGTGCAGATGGGGTGTCAGTTGGCGTGCTGTGGTAGGGGAAGATAAGTGTGGCGAGCTGCTATCTTTAAACCAAGCATGGTCCTTAGTGGGGTATCTCCGTCACTCAAACCAACAAGCTCCCGCCTCACACCAGAGCCTGCTGGACTGAACTGATTAATCCCAGCCCAAAGCCCAAATGTACTGGTTCAGTCAGAAATAGTTACTTCAGGTGATTGGCCATTTATAGCCGATGGTTCGAGAGTTAGATTTGATGAAAAGAGGCTGCTCTTCAAGGGAGCTCTCAGATATGCACCAACGTGTTTTTGTCGAAGGAATGATTCCTCCTTGATAGGAACATGCATGAACGATATTTGTATTAAATCAATAATACCAAAGGCAGAGCACGTGTGTAACGTGTATTATGACTTGAAAGTGTAAGCGAGCCTCGAACCACAATCACCTGGTGAAACACAGGTGCAGAATATATCGTATTTGCTGGCGTTTAGTGACGTCAGCATAATCACATGGCGGATGGATACTTCAGTCCTGCTTTCACCAGCAGTCAAGCTTCACACATATTTTGGTTATGTGTTTACATACAGGTGCCTTGTGGAGTTTTCATGTAAACAACCTACATTTATATTGACATTCAGTGCTCACCAAAACATATTTATATGTATCCTGTGTGTACATAGAGACACAACTAGACACATTTGGTCATTGGAGATATCTTTATTTGTTGTTGGCACCTGATCTTTGTAAACCTGTGTAGTTATCACAAAATCTGTAATTCAGATAAAATATGATAGGAACATGCATATCTTTTGTATAAAAACTGTATTCTAAACTTCAGAGATGAACTTGAAAATGATTATCTAAACCCAAATCATCACATTATTTCACTGTGAATCAAACGTTTATGGGTCTCGGCATATATTTCATAATCAGTTAAACAAAAACATTGGTGGCTGACATTTGAGACAAACAAAAATATGTTTGCTGTTTTAATGTTGAATAAAGGCATTGCAAAATGAGTGCTCGAAATATTGAGTCAATAAATGAAATCACGCAATGGTATGTTAGCATACCTATAAATGTGCTCTGCAAATCAACAGGAACAAATGTACAAAACCAGTATGTAGTGTCGAGAACAGCTTCACACAAACTCCTGCAGAGTTGTGCTGGTTCATAAAACAGTGCAGAAACAGCAGCGTTTCTTTTCATGTGCAGTCTCAACTTCCTCAGGTGGCGGCACTTCATGAGCCGCACATTCTTCCTTACACTCTGACACTGAGCCACTGGAGGTGGACAACAGCCTCCCACACACCAGGTCAGCAGCTTTTCCATCCATGACGGACAAATCTGTCACTGTTTTCTCTCTTAGCGACATGTCTCCATCGTCGTCATCATCGATCAGCACAAACTCCTTGAGGTAAACCATCCCCAGCCCGTGGAGGCTGTAGTTCTCCGCTGAATCCTCTAGGTTGTGAACATCCACAAAGGTCAGAGTTGAAGTCTCTGTCAGGGTCTCATGTGGGTCTGTGGAGTTATCCTCTGGCCCTGAATATGCTTGGCTGCTCGAATCCATCATCCATGTGGAGTTCCTCTGAACACTCTCGTCTTTCATGCTGTACCTCTGGTCCTGGCTGTTAGAGGTGATGTCTGGAATGGAGGACATCTTGCCTGTACCATCTCGGCTGGTGAGCCGGTCTCTCCTGGCGTGAGAGAGATTTTCTATAGCATGACCATTCCCAGAATGCATCTTAAAAGCCACACTCTGGTAGTCATGGTAGACCTGCACGCCACTATTCCCTGGTGGGGAAGAGAGGGGGATGCTGGAAGCGGTGTTGTCTTTTCCTTGCTTCTTCATGTATTTTTGCTTGCTGCACTGAGAAAAAACAGAACATTGAAAATGAATACTTGGCCTTGGAAATAGTAGTTTGAAAAAAGACCTTGAGTTAAGATTGATTAAGAATTAGATACCAATGTCTCTGCTTTGTCTCTACCATGTTCGAGCATTGGGCAGTTCACAAGTTTACTTGGTACTAGAACACTCGAGTTCCAAAATCGATGATTTTCTTTGTGGCTGTATCATAAGATCTGTGGTAAACCCAAATGTGTAGTGAGGGTGAACTGTGAACGTCAACTGTGAGGTCTTCAACTCCTACCTACAGAAGAATTACTCTTGCATACCAGGGGAGGCTGGGGACTTGGAATCCAAGTGGGCCATGTTCAAAGCCTCCATTGTGGCATGAAGGTCATCGCTGCCTGTTGTGGCGGCAATCTAAGAACTGGTTGACACTTGCAATGAAGGACGCCGCCAAGCTGAAGGAGGCCTTTCAGGCTTGGTTCCTCAAGGAAGTTCTGGCAAACTGTTAGACGACGCAGCCGCAAGGAGGAGAGTGGGGACCTCAGGGTGCACCCATCAGCTTTTTGCAGATGATTTGGTTCTGTTGGTTCCATCAGACCATGACCTTCAGGACACACTGGGCTGATTTGCCTCCAAGTGTGAAGTGGACAGGATAAGACTCAGTACCTCAAAGTCTGATGTCATGGTTCTCTGCTGGAAAACGGGCCAGGAGTGAGTCACTGCCTCAAGCGAGGGAGTTCAAATATCTCTGGGTCTTGTTCACGAGTGATAGTAAGATGGAGTGGGAGATAGACAGGTATGGTGCAGTGTAACCCACGTTGTACTGGACAGCTCTCTATTTACCAGTCCATCTACGTTCCGACCCCTCATCTATGCTAATGAGTTTGGGTAGTGACTGAAAGCGGCCGAAATGAGCTTCCTTCGTAGCGTGACTCGGCCTTAGCGATATAGGGTGAGGAGCTCAGACATCCGGAGGGCGCTCAGAGTAGAGCTGCTGCTCCTTCACGTCGAAAGGAGCAGCAGCCAGCTTAAGTGGTCCTTTGACCACTAAATACATTCTATCCAATCAGAAAGGTCTCATTTAAGTCTCAAGTGTGGACACACAATTGTGGCCATAGTGGAGTTCCATTCTGGCGCATCTTTTTGTAAAAAGAAAGAAAAGTATAACCACAGCCAAAGGGTCTCAGTGCAGTGTTGGGCCATCATGAACCTCCAGAATAGCTTCAATGCTCCTCTGCATTGTTTACACTGGAACTCTACTGAAGGGGCCGACACCATTTTTCCAAAACATATTCCCTCATTTATACTTAATGATGGTGGTGGTGGTCTTACACACTGCTCTAATATCTCACATAGGCATTCAACTGCATTCAGATCAAGGGACTATGATTTCCCACTAATCTATTCAGTGTGTTCCTTTTAACATTTCCCCATTTTGCATTGTTAGTGCACCATTACAAATAACATACACTGTGATAGACACCCCTCCCCCCTCATGGTACTATTGTGCAGTTGCAGCATTAATATTAGTCACATCTTTAACTAACACGGCAACTGGAACAAGTAATAGGAGCAATGGGCTTTATGAACGGTAAGAGAGAACAAGCTGCCATGTAGTATTTGCCTCTCTGAATAAATAAATGAAGCTGGTACTTTTAAAAGAAGCAAAAATAACTTGAATTCCCAGAGGATCCGCTCTTTGAAGAAGGAGACAGATGAACTCCTCTAAAGTGCTCTAACCAAGGAAGGTGTGTGTGTGTGTGTGTGTGTGTGTGTGCGTGTGCGTGTGTGTTTCATCTCATCGCTCTCAAACCCCCACACACGCTCCCCTTCTTCACACAGAAACAAAAGAGATGAAGGGGTGAATGCACCATTGAGCGACTTCAAAACATATTTTAGGCAGAATGGCAGAAACATGTTCACACTGCAGACATCTACCATCAGCTGAAGCTACAATAGCAGATACGTCTCTGAAATTATATTGTTCAAATTAGTTTTGGACTATACGATTTAAAGAAGAACACATGTGAAGAATAACGTGAAGACAAATGACATATTTACACTAAATACAAGATTAAAATACTTCTTTAAGAGGAGCTTTTCCACTTTACGTCTCTACATGCTAAATGCAATCCACTCTGTACAGGAGCTTCGCAGTGTGACCCTCTTACACTTGACTGATTCATATGCATGACAGAACCGGGACTCTATAAATGAATAATAACAGCAATGTACATGTTCAAGAGTCAGCCTATCCTCTCCAGCATGTGGTGCTAGCTGAGGAACAATAAATGAAAAACAGATTTGATATAAACACCGTACATTACCGCTTTAGTTTGCTCTTTGTTGGTTGTTTTTGTCTCAGCAGTGACTATCAGAAGGTTCACAACAGCTTTAACTGTGGCAGAGGGAACTTATACTGGCAGGACACAGAGGAATAAGACAGTAATGTTGAATTAATCAAAGACCCAAGACTCACCTTGGTACGAATGACTTCATTGCCAACCACGAGTTGAAGTATTTAATGAAGTTACTTTTGTGTCCCATACACTAACTTAGTTGGCTATATATCAATTACAGTGATTTCACAAGAATACAGACTCCTACATAAAGAAATCGTACTTTTCACAAAAAAAATTCTTGCATTCAAATATATACATTTAAAAAAGATAAAAAACTTTTACCCTAAGCCTTTCAGTCAACTCTTCCCCAAGTTGCTGTAATGGAAATCACATGGCAGAAGTGGGATGACCCAGCATGTGTCCCTCTGATCTGTAGTACAGCTGGTGAAACTGATTTCTCCTCCATCTGGGCGTCCATAAACAGTGACTCTTCACACACGCCCCCTCCCCATATCTTATAAACTACAACTGCTCACAGCGCGTGTCACGGGACGCTCTGCCGATTGAAATCACACTAATATTCCTTTCTCCCCCACCCCCAAGTTCAGTGAGCTTCGCATTCAAAGCTGCAGATATTTTCAGCTGGAAAACACGAGTTGTTCTCATTAAAGAAGAAGGAATGCTCGCAGCATAAATGCTGGACACCGGGGAAACAGCCAGCCTGTCCAAAAGTAACAACATCTGCCTACATGATTCCTTTATGAAATGTTACAGGGGTGCATGGATGCATGGCTTCATATCCCTTCCCATGCACGGAGTGTGTTCCAATAAATAATACAGGAGGACAGGCCTTCACACACAAGAAAGCTGCAAACAGGAATATCAGAGGGATGAAATATTGAAAAGTCTTTGTTCCCTGTAGGGATGGTGTCTGCCTTAGCCTATCGTCAACCAGTAGACATGCCATATGACAAAGTGCTCATGTACAGTACATCTATGAATCATACAGCACAACATCCTGCTGATAAATTTGATCGGATATATTTTAACTTAAATTGCTTTCTTGTTCATGTCTGTAGGGTAAATATGGAGCAATGGCCTGCAGCAAGCGATTATCTTAGCTAATCATAAAGACTCAAAGCAAGGGAAAACAGCTGGTCCAAAATACTAAAATGTATCTTCTTATTGCCCATAAGTGTGTGCCTCTGTGTACATGTTTTCTTTATGCATATCCATCATTGATCATTTTCCAAGAAGCTTTACCATTTTCTTTGTGAAGAGATTGCATCACACTTTCCATGATGTCTACCTGGCAGGGCCTCACGAGAAGAGGTGTGCATTGTCAGCATGTTTTTAAAATCAGTTCCTCTTATGCATCTGGACAATGCACCTTTTTTTTTAAACAGTTTTTAAAGTGTAGTCTTAATTGATAGTCTTAATAGTCTTGATTTTATTGGACAACTTGGAACTTTTGGATATGACCAGATTTCTCTATTCTCATTTCTAAAAAATGTGCTTATTTTGTGATCATATGAGAACAAACTTGTCAATTAACCGATTGTCCGGATCAACTTTTTCATTGATTTCATTGATTATACACTGTGTTCAATATTGAAGCAGAAAAAAACCAGAAAGAAAATCATACATTTATTGACAAAACTACAAATATTAACCTTATAAGTTAGTCAATCCTCTAGAAATCGATCCCATCATGTGAGATGTGTTGCTCCCATGTTGCTGCATGTGGAAGCTGAGGTCTTGGGCACAAGACTGGTCCCCGTTTTTCACCCAAAACTTGATCGTCACTCTCCCTGGTACCAAAAGAGGCTCCTTAAATTGTGCAGTGACGTTGGTGGGAGCTGTGATAACTCCAACCCCTGATGGCGCAACAGAGCAATGAGATGATCTGACTAGTATGGCTTCCAACATTTTTAAAGCACAAATTCTGACTCGCCATAGCAAGAAAAAAAAGAAAAAACAGAGAAACAAGAAAAGGTCTGCCGTGAAAAAAACATCTTCTCTTTAAAAAAAAAAAGTTTCATAGCAGAAATAAAAGCTTTCATGAATTTGCTCCAGGTTAAATGACTACAATGTGTCATCAACCTAACCTACCAATAAGTCTGGTCTTCTTATCAAATCTTTTACCTTTGTGCTTTTCTATTTCAGCCAGGCAGACAGACAGCATCCAGAGACTCGGTGCGGTCTGCGATCTGGAGCCAAAGAGCCTGGCCGCTAGAGAGAGGAGCCGATAGGGTGAGTAGCCAGAGAAGAACCAAACACACTGCAGTCCGGTAGTCCCGGGAACTCTGACCTCTATCTGCTTCACATTTTCTGGAGCAGGCTCATCTGGTTGGCCTGTCAAAAGACATAGACAAGAATACAAGAATAGAAAGCGAAGATAGACTTTGCCTCTGCCACTAAACACATGTTGACAATATTTGATTTGAAAAAAAAAGGATTACATTTAAGCAGAAATCACCCGATTATTGCTCACATTCATGTGCATTCTTGTGTAAGCAATCTGCGTTTTTGGACAGCAGTGTCAGGACGCTTTCCCACACTGGGCATCCGGTACGAGAAGTGGCACACAGACCGATGTCGACCTCCACCCCTGCATCGATTTGCCGGTACTCCTGGACTCGGACCTGCAGCACGAACGGACCCTTCTTCAGTTCATCAACTGGCTGGAGGGTTTTCAAACTCTGACGCACACGAAACAGACCTGCAAAAGTGATTCATAATCACTATCACATGGCCATTTTATTACAAGCATTCATTAAACCATGGACAATCAGGGCGGTGGGAATTACCCAAGTGTGTTGTTCTAGTTTATTAGACGGCTTCAAAAAACACAAGATGGAGCAATCAGCTTTAATCACAAATCGTCTGTTTAAAGAGACCTGCTGAATGTGTGTTAGGTCCAACCAGCTGGGCTGAGTCTGAAGTTTGCATCAGTTAGCACCATAAGCATCAGTCTGCGGCAGAGAGCCTCTGGGAAGCACATCGGGATGTCTCTGTATTCCGTGTCTGGGTAATCCCAACCATAACCTGCAGCATTGCAGAACCTCCTCAACAGGGGAGCGTCCAGCCTTTTAAAAGACAAACACACGGACTCAAGATGTGGATGACCGGCAGTCTACTCTCTCTCAGACATTAAGTGTCCTTAAAACTTCAACGGAAGTGGACCCTGCTCACCTGCAGTTGAGGGCCGTGTAAACAACGTCACGCTTCCGTGTCGTCGCTGTGTGCAAGTAGCCTGTCCTCCGAGTCAGAGCTTTGGTCACATATTTGATGTAAAGGAAGACAAAACTCGGGAGTCTCTCGTTCAGTACGTTAGTTTTCAACAGCTTATGAGAGCAGTAGATGTGAACGTAAACTAAATACACACACGATACAGAGAGCGCGGCAACAACGGAAGTATGCGCATTGCCCATTATTGCTCAAATTAATAATTACAATGCAACGCCGCGAGTTTAATAAACGCATTAGCACGTCATATCGCTACATAGTAATTCACTTTGTAAATCGACCGGGGACTATAAAAGTAAACATAAACAACCAGGCGTCAAAGTCCAATGTCGTTGCCAAAAGTACGGAGTGCGAGCTGGGACAAAAACACCAAATTCGACTATTTCAAGAAATGAGAAATAGGCAGACTTATTAAAAACATCTTTCTTTGCGCGCATTTCAACAATCATTGATTTACATGTTTTTTTAACATATACACCACACACATTTTACAGTCGTCTTCCACGTGAAACATATATTTATCTCAGTAATAAACGTGAAAACATTTGTTTTTCATGTTGATAGTTAAATCATAGGCAAATGTTGTGTTTAATATTCAGCATTTTATTGTGCTATTCAAAAGAATAGATACGTTAACCATTCTAAGTAGATGAATTACTGTGCTGTACAAAACAGGCCTTGGCAAATATCCCATGTATTGATGTGGAATATTAAATGATAATATTCACATTCAGGCTGACAGGGGACATTTTGTGAATCAAAGTGATCAAATGTTTCTGCAGAAGGGTTCCTGAGATGATGGAGATGTTCTCCCGACAGCAGACTGGTTGGTCTCATCTCCCCTGACTGACTCCTCATCCAAACAGAAGCAGCAGCACTATGCAAACTGCATTCACTGCAATCAACGGCACTGAAGAGAGAGAAAAAGACAATAAATGCCATGATCAGAACTAAGAGGAGTCTCACTGGGCTTCTGTGTCCCTCCCCCTTACACAAACTGTGTGTACTAGACATGGTACTATAATGTTTGTACAAGGCATGGTACTAGAGTGTGTGTACTAGACGCTCTAATACCATGTCTAGTACACACGTGGTACTAGAATGTGTGTACGAGACATGGTGCTAGAGTGTGTGTACTAGACATGGTACTAGAGCGTGTGTACTCACATGGTACTAGAGTGTGTGTACTAGACGCTCTAATACCATGTCTAGTACACACGTGGTACTAGAATGTGTGTACGAGACATGGTGCTAGAGTGTTTGTACTAGACATGGTACTAGAGCGTGTGTACTCACATGGTACTAGAGTGTGTGTACTAGACATGGTACTAGAGCGTGTGTACTCACATGGTACTAGAGTGTGTGTACTAGACGCTCTAATACCATGTCTAGTACACACGTGGTACTAGAATGTGTGTACGAGACATGGTGCTAGAGTGTTTGTACTAGACATGGTACTAGAGTGTGTGTACTAGACATGGTACTAGAGCGTGTGTACTCACATGGTACTAGAGTGTTTGTACTAGACATGGTACTAGAGCGTGTGTACTCACATGGTACTAGAGTGTGTGTACTAGACGCTCTAATACCATGTCTAGTACACACGTGGTACTAGAATGTGTGTACTAGACATGGTACTAGAGTGAAACTCACCTCTCATCACTGTCCTCACAGAGCGGACAAGGTTCATTAGCTGCACTTTGACGCCTGGTTCATCACCAAAACCTCCGACACTTTGGTTCACTCCCCATCCAACTATATTGATGGTTAACACACACACACACACAGACACACACACACACACACAAACAAACACACACACACACACACACACACACACACACACACACACACACACACACACACACACACAGATGGATGAACATGCAGCATCGTTATTAAAACAAAACATTGTCATTTATTAGAATTTGTACCACTAAATAACGCCCCTATAAATCCCAATTGTTCTCAATGTTTGTACAACAATTGTCATAAGCTGTTAAATTACTAACCAGCTAGCTAGCATTAGCTAGTTTCATTCATATGACACTTTAAACTACAACCACTTACTTTTACTCAGAAATCTTTCTTCGTGCAATACAGCGACAGCGTTGACGCACAGGATTGCTGCTTGAATGAGAGAGTACAAAGTAAAAGCCATGTTTTTTTCACAGGTATCTAGTTAGCTTAGTAGTGGGCTAGCAGCCAGTATTTACTTCTGACGTTGCCTACGGTGGCTGAGGGAGGTCAAACTGAATGACAGCTTGCGCTTGTCAGAGATAATAGCTAAATGTACCTCAAGTATCAAATGGAAAAGGAGATGTTTGGCAGAGTTCTCTCGGTGTCGTTGCTGCAATAACGTAAATAGTCATTATATGTTATAGTCGATTGAGGTTTTTTATGCTAAATATCATTTAGGATGGTTTAATCAATAACAAGTTATCATATTTTAAAAAACGCAACATGAAAGGTTAATTGACAGTGACAAAGGTTGTGTCATGCAGTAGTAAAAGTACCTACAAATATTACTATGTACAGTAAATCCAGTTCCAATAAATAGATAAATATGGACTTGAATCATAAGTAATCAGTGGTTGATGTACACCCTTTACTAGAGCAGTAATAATACAATGTGAAAATATTCTACGCCCGGCATGAAAGAATTATGAAAGTACAGTTAGCATTATCTAATCAGAAAGCATTACCTGGAATAGATGAATCGATTTTTGTATCTGTTCGCAGTGGAGCTACTTTAAGACTTATATGCTGTTCAATGTGTAAGAAATGTCTTATGTTACAGGCTAATAATGTTTTGTATGTCAAATCTGTTTATTTGAAATCAAACAGAATTATTAAGTACAAATAGAACCTAAAATGTGTACTTAAGTTTAGTTAATCTCCTTCACTGCTTAAAAAGTGTAGATATGTTCACCTACCATTGATACTTGACTTGGTAAACGGATACGTAACCACCCTGCTGACAGTTAGCCAGTGTTCACCCATTACTGTAAATGTGTTCAGTGACAAATATCCACAATACATTCAAGGAACGCACACAACATAGAGAATCATGAGAATAAAAATCTTTATTAGTGTTTTGAAGTATGAAGTCTGCATAATATGCCACACGCCTGAGAAGCTTATGGTCAGAAAAAAAAAAGAACTGCTCTATCAATACCGCCCTCTACTGGTAAAACAACTGCGACATCTACTGTACTGACTGCTTTGCAAAAAGATTACTGTTAAATACACACATACTGTACTACTGTTATGTATATGTACGTCTGGTCCACGTCAGTTTTTGTAATGTATTTTTTCACATTCATATGTTGTAGGCCAAAGATAAAAACAATGTAACACTGGACCTAACACATGGTTCAGTTCCCCAAATCCAAACGTCACTAGGTGCACTTAAAAGTACAATCACTAGTGCCATAAGGTAAATACATTTACATCAAAAAGAAGGGAGGGGAGGAAACATGTTAAACTCGCAACAGCCACGTAATGACAATGATGGCAGAGTTTAATAAGCTAATAAGTCTTGTTGTACATACTGTATTTCATAGACGGAACAAATACAATACACACATTAACACAGAATGTCCTAGTGTGCAGGCACATTCACTCTTCTTTTCTCATGGAAGAAAACCACTCTCTCTCCACCCAGGTTTCTGTAACATTTTAAAAGCCAATTGTATGGTTAACCTTAACCCGCTTGACTGAGCACCAAAAGGCTACAAGAGGTCACGTGTGTTGTTCAAAAAAAGTGAAGAGATGACTGACTGAATGGCCATTACAAAGTTTTACATGCCTCTGGAATCATTAAAACCATTACAGGAAAGTAGATTTGGGGTTTCAGTTAAATCTGTGGTTCTGTGTACTTTAAAATGCACCAGATTTCTTTGGAAAAACAAAAGGGTAGAAACAGGCTACACATCATGTGGGGCAGTGAGTGTTTTTTTTGTTTGTTTTTTTACCAAGACAAAGAGCTGCAATTGTAAATAAATTCAAACTAAACCTTTTTGGGTAAAATAAAAAGGAATGATCCATGCCCTCCATGTCACTTTAGAAACAGCTGTGGTCTTGAAAATATTACTTTAATAAAAAGTGAACGACAGAAAATTTTAAGTATATTTATATATAAAAATACATGAGAATACAAAAAAGTAGCAAAACAATGGGGATATAGGCTAAAAACAGAATGAATTCATTGATACCTTCAATTTCTCCTAGTGAGAAGTTTAATGCTTCACCTTGGAGAGCCCCAGGACTCCCAGTGTCGAGTCAAAAAGAGAGAGGAAAAAAAAGCTTTTGACGACAGCTGATGTTCTCTGGTCCCGGCCCAGTGCACCTTGCAAAGCCTGGCCAACGTCTCATTAGCTTCCATACCAGGCTGCTCAGTGGGGATGGAAATCAACTAAACCAAGGACATGTAGAGTGCCATATAATGACAAAGAAATAAACTACATCCAGATCAAGTTTGCAGTTATTTGGGTTTTTTGGAATTACTTACTAACATTCCTATTTGTCCATTAAGAAGTATGTCTTATAACGACACACGTCGAGTTACAAAAAGGGCCATTCTTCCGAAGTCAATTCAAATTTCATAAACACATTGTGGTGTTTCCTTCAGGAGGAAAACCGCCACCAAGGCCATCGGTTCTTCACCAAGCCACCTCCCCCTGACCAAAGATGGGGCCAAGTTTCCCAGAGAAAAGTAAACTTAGGTTCAGAACAATGGTTGGGGTGGGCTAGAACAAAATTCATTTTAGCATTTAAGCTTGTGTTACTCATACAAGCAATCTTCAATACTGAGAAACTATTCACAGATATTTTTGGTATTTCCCCTACTTCCTGGACTAAAAACCAATATACATTTTATTTGTACCACAAATAGATCTAATATCAAGGATTTGGGGAAAAGCAATTTAACAAGGTGCATGACATAGATGGGTAACAAAGTGCCAATTCTTTTTTTACTGAAAAGTCTGTATGTGTATGTGTGTGAGTGCAACAGTGTAGGTGCATTTGTTCGTGTGTGTGTGTGTGAGAGGGATGTGGAACTGGGCCACAAATACTATGAATGTTACAGAAATTTCATTCTGTGGGGTTTCCATTTTTTTTTTTTTCATGACAGGACTCACAGGTTTGGAATTTAATGATCATGTAATGGGCTGCGTTTTTTTGGGGCGTTTCTTTAGCTGTTTAGGACATACTGGAGCAGCGTGCAGAAGGGGAACCCATCTGGGTCAGAACCTTGTCCAGCCACTGCAGGGGACCGTTCAAATGCAGCTCAATCCAGCAAGGAGTGCTTGTGACAGTCTGCCGCCTGGAAACCAAAATGTACATTTCAATGTCTGATGTCTGTGCCGACATTGCCTCGTCACTCCTTACAACACGTGACAATTGCTGCTTCGTGTTACCAACGAAGCCAAACTTGACTTAAAGTCTTCCGTCCAAGACCATAACGTGGAACTCTTGTGTTTAGGATGAATTTGTAAAACATTAGTCAGAATCAATTCCGCATGCCAAAGTTTCAGACACATTTTCAATGTCGCAATATGCTTTGACAGATCAACAATTATAAATTGATAAAAACAGTCCCATTTACTAAATCAGTGGAGGTGCTCACCTGTACTCGGCTCCCCAGCCTTTGACGAAGCTCATGCGGATGGTGCACATCCTGGTGAGCTGGTAAACAGCCTCAAAGCCCTGGTTGACTGACTGAGCCAGCAGGGCTGCAAATTCTTGGTTGTTGAAGATTTTTAGATTACAACCTAAAAGGAACAAAGAGGCAAACAGACCAGCCGTTAATGTGGGTTTACAGCCGACATTTGGCCTTTTTGTTGGCAGTGGTCATTCTGTGTCTGTGGCTAATTATTTCCCAGAGTTTTTGTGGTGTGTTGGGCATCATCGGCTCTGGTTGGGCTGGACCGGTGGCATATGGCTGCTCCAGAATCAGTGATTTTCACTAATTTAGCGTGTTTTTTTATTTCCTTTTCACCTCCAAGAAAAGCTTTAAAGTGATACGGTACTGTAGCATCCCATGCACAGAAGAACTGTTTCGACTGATTGACAGCGTACAGATCAATGGCGGAGAAGTGAATGTGCTGCAGAGGTAGTTATAGAGTCGTCTATGGACACTGATTCGTTTTTGCACGCCTCTGTGTCTTTTAGTATCCTTTGCCAGTATAAATCCAAGCTGACTACAGCTGCCATCTAACATAAAATGGCAAACTACAGAGGCACCTTTTAGCCAACATGAGGTGGCTTTTTATATAAAAACATAGTGGTGTGCACCTTCAAACATCTTGATTCAAAGTACAGTATGGTGGGTCTGCCGGGTACGCATCATCTTCTCTTTAAATATACACAACACTTAAATAAAAGTATGTTAAAACAAGTATGTTATTAGTTTGTTTACTATATTTTATGGTACATTTTTTTTCGATTTTTAAATCTTCAAGTCTTTTAATATTGCACTATGTGTATTGTCGCGCAGAAATCGCCAAGCTCCTTGTATGTGTAACGTACAATAAACCGTTTCTGATTTAGATTTCATCTGGAGCTCCACAAATATTCAAGACCACACGCCATTCAGTCTATAATTGTTTTGTTATGTGGGTACTCCACTGTCAATTCAGCACATTTCCCAAATTGCTACACAAGTGACATCTTCAACACCTTACCTGGGGGAATTTTACACACTGTTGCTGGATGCCAGCCATATCGCTGGTTGCAGTTTGGACTCTGGACAAAGATGGCGCTATCACTCAGGCACTCAGCAAATACCTCCCCTCCAATGTAGTAGAGTCTAACTCCTCTTCCTGTGAATGCAGACAGACAGAAGCTAGAACACCAGCTCTGACTAAAAAGAAGAACTAAAGCTAAAAACAAACTGTAAAGCGGCTAACAGGTGGTCTGCCGATGATTAGTTAGCTGACGCCGTGCCATACCTATGTGCCTCCGGGTCATCTCCACAGTGGCATTCCTGTTGACATTAGACAGCAGACCCAGGCAGAAGCGCTCAGAGTTTGATGGATCTGTGAATCCGTCCACTGTCAGCGAGGGCTGAGAGGCGTGGAACGTCTCCCCCACACGCTGGTTCAGCTCGTAATAGGCTATAGAGCACCAGAAGGCTGGCTCAGAGTAGGTCACTGGCTGCAGGTCTATGGTAGAGGCTTCTGTCAGTAAAAGTAATCTCAATTATGTCAGTAAAGTTGATCTCGATCATCTCCTTTTGATAGAACACTGTTCCTATGTGGAGGAACAGAAGGCATTGCAAATGTTTGTGTTCATAATCAAACTAGACATGTGATCTTACCCATGCTGTGATTGACAGGAGACAGAGTGCTGGGGGAGAGCTCTGCTGGAGAACCTGACAGAAACAAGACAACAGGAAATCATTGACTACATTAGACCAGAACATGGGGACCAGGTGGGTCGGATCAAAGGCTTATGATGAAAGTGGTGGCTGCCTTTGCGAAAGAATGCCATAATGTTACTGTAAACCTGTTCAATTTGCATGAGAGTGATGCAGAGATGCTGTTTACAATTACTGATACAAAAGCCCTGTTGGTACATCCCACATCCTGCTTTGTTGAGATCAGAGAGTTTAAACTAAACTACAACTAAATGGATGACATAAAACAATATGTAGCATACTGCTGCTGTTATGGTTATCATTAACAGCACATTGAAGATCAAACAAACATACTCTGAGGTAGTCAGGAGAGACAAGGTACATATGTAAGTGTATTCCATGAACTTGTTAAAGTCCATTTCCAGAAATGTCTATATGCATTTTCCCAAATGCATGTTGACAACAGCTTTGGACCAGGTAATTCACAGAGCTGCCACCTCTCTAGGCAAAAATATTTGTCATTGATCTTTGTCCAAGATTGGCTTCTAATGCAGGGTAGAGCCGGTCTGGGAAAATGTAAATATAACTTTTATAAACACCAGGTCAAAATCAATATATGTAGTTAAGAAATTCCAAATCTCTAGAAGAGGATCTGGTCTATGAAACATGATACAGGTCTGTTGAAGCACAGGAGGGAGTTGAGGATAAAGTGTCTCCGTTTTGTTTATCACGTAAGCATCTTTAGCCGACGTATTCCATGAAAAAATAAATTTTACATTGACCGTTCTGGAGCAGTGAGGCCGACTCACGAAGAAAGGAGAAGGAGTTTTATAGTCTAGGTACCTGTGTCCATACTTTGATTCATCTGTTGATCGCTGGCCTCTCCATCCTCACTGATGTAGCCCGGTGGAGGCGTTTCTGTTGTAATAATGGGGGGGGGGGGGGGGTGGAAGAAGAAGATGAAAGAGCGTTGATATACCAGTTTAACCTACTTAAATAATAAAAATAACATTTTAGTAATATTGTTTTGCTGAGGTGATAGTAAAAGGAGAACCCATTAGTCAAATAGTCACTCCTGTCCGGTGGAGACAATTAACTCACCTGGTATATAGTTGTTTGGAGGTTCGATTCCTGCAGGGAAGTTTGTGTTCTCAGGTATGGAATGAGTGTAGTCATCCAGAGGTGGCAGCTCTGGCAGGATTTCTGAGTGTCTTGGCACAAGAACAGGAGGCAGCACTACAGTGTTGGGTAAAGAGAGAAGAGTTAGACTCGTATTAGCTCTACGCTTTTCAAAAATGATTGGACATTTTTAATGCATAAAAAAGGATCAAGCACTTTGAAGTTTCATTGTTGCAGAAATAAAACTTTGCAACAACAAAAAGAAAACAATGAAACACTAGTGAAAACTTAAACTTTGTACTGGATTATTATTAGAAGGCGGTTTCCCTGCCAATTTTAATATTCTAGCCCTTTACCCTTGTTTCCAGTCTTTATGCTAAGCTAAGCTACCTGTAGCTTCAATGTTATAGATCTTCTCATTGAACTCTTAGTAAGAAATTCTACCCCTCACAAAACCAGACTAACACTTTGGCCACTAAGAAGCTATTCTGCATAGACAATGACAATGATTCACCTTAGCCTAGAATTAATGAAATAGACACTGAAGAACGAAGGGATGTGCACGTAATGTTCACTGAACAAAGTCAACTCACCTGGGGTCTCCACCCTCTGGTAGTGGTAGGGGTTGATGCAGACCTCATCCTTCTTTAGATGGAAGGCATACTCACAGGCCTCAATGGCACGCAGCTCGTGGTGGCTGTGAAGGTCCGGCCATCGCCACAAGCGACAGTAGATAACATGGGGAAGCCCCTTCCTATGGGAGACCTGCAGGCGGCCATCCAGGGATCTGATTGAACAGCAAACAGGAAATGGAGGTGAGATGGTAGGTAGGGGAGAGGGGGTGACACATAATATGGCCAGGTAGGGGAGGGAAATGGAGATGGATTGGATTGAGTGGAGACGAGAACAAGAAAAAAAGTTGTACGCAACACCATACAATAGTTGATGATAGTCACCTGGTTTGGTCAGGGTAGCTGTATAGGCCTGATGTATCCCACTGTTCTATCGTATTTGGTGTACTCAGTCCCCATATTTCAGAGCAATTGCTGTGCACAGAGAAAAAACAAAAAACAAATGATAAACATGGGACATGGCTCATTCAGAAATATCAGTATGAGTAATGTAAACATTAAAAGGCCTCTTTTATTAGAGTTTTATGGTTAAAAGAAATAATTAATTTTCAGCAGTGGAAATGAACCATGGGAACTTCAAATAAGAGAAGGCTTTTTTGAAAGAATTAAGGAAAAAACAACGACATGGAATCTGCTAAAACACACAATGAATGAGACAAAGAACATTCTTCAACGTTGGCATTGCATCAAACGCTTAAAATGACTGAACACTTTTTCACTACAGTCATTGGTCAGAACTCATCTGGAGACATTTAAACAAACACTAAGACACACAATAGCCCAAAGGAGGAGGAGGAGGAGGGGGGGAGGGGGGGGGGGCAACCTTGGAAGACAAAAAAAAATAAAAATCAATTTTCAGACATTCTCAAAACATTCACAAGAAAATGACAAACAAACTTAGAATAAAAACTTGGAATGAGAACCAATGGGAGTAGTTGCATTTGAATAATAACAGGACAATAACAAATTAATTACTTTGGCGGGATCTAAACCAACATAAATAATTGTAATTGTCTGATTCATAACAGGGCAGGAAACCAACTTTTGTCCACCAGCCAATTCAACAGCTATTTTTACTGCAGGAAACTAAATGCTTAGAGTAGAATTGGTCTAAATCTTGAATGGATAACTGACCAAAGTGACAAGCAGGGTAGACGAGATCCCCAATCACAATCAAAATATACCAACAAAAGTATGGCTGGGAGCAATGCCTCAATCTGGCGTTATTTTGTGTTTGTAACCCTCTCTCGTGTAGCTATCCCCGCTACTAGAAAAAATTTCATTCAGATCGAGCCAGCCACTGTATTTCTACAAACATAACAGTGCAGCCTAGAACAATTCTCAGGCGATAACAACCAGGGCGCTATCTATAGACATACAAACATCTGACATGGTACTTGGTGGCCCATCAGTGAGGAATGAATCTGTTAACGTGGTGTTCCCACTGAGTCTGGACCATCAAGGCTGGCTGGCTGATAAAGAGAACATCTTCTCTCACCCTTTAAATGTCTCTCTCTCTCTCTCCACAAGCATAATACAAACTATCTAAATGCAGTTGTAAATAAACAGTGAGTTGATATATTATCAGCTCATCTTCAAAGAGCAATTCATGTTACATTATTTTGCAAACAAACCTTTTAACATTGCAATCAGTTTTGCATGCCTGGTAATAACAACAGGAAATTATGAGGTGCAAGATCAGCATTTGCCACCAGCCCAAGGTTTCATGGTTTTGTATTACGCAGAGGTCTCAGCTAAGTACACTTGCAGAGACATGCAACATCAGCAGCTTTCTTCCTTATTCTAGTTTGAACAGTTTTTGTTACCTGGGGATGGTGACACACTTGGTGTTGCAGTTCTGTGTGGTGATAGCTTTCTCTAGCTCATCGAGCTGGCCTGTCTTCTTTAGCTTCTTCACTAAGCTCTTCACAGCCTTCTCGCACCATTTCTCCTCTTGCCCATTCTGCTCTCCACCGCCTGCTCCACCCGGGCCGTTTGACGACTTCTTCCAGCCCAACAGCCTCTTCACCACAGGAGGGGTGAATGGCAAGATGGAGGACATCCTAGCTGGACCAGCCGCGAGTCTCCAGGGGAGTCAACACAAGCTCTCCCACACTCACACCCACACCCACACCCACACCCACACACACACACACACACACAGAGGGGACCTGGAGCTACAGTTTGGGCCCTTGCTCTGATGCGGCCCCTCTAGTGACCGATGAGTCACAGGGTTTATTCAAAAGAGAGGGACACCTTGGGAGAAAGTCACACACAAAGTACATCATTACACACAAAATAAAGTACAGAAGAAACAAAAACATATCAAAACAATACATGGCATGCAACGTAACTTATTTCTCAATGAATCTTTGACTATGTAATAACATTGCAAGATTGTTTTGACAACATTACACGACTGACTCTCGTGTGTGAAGAGTTGACCACGCAGAGCTGTTCCTCTGACGTTAGCTTTGTCACAAACACCGAGCTAGTCAAGTTAGCTGGCATGCACACTTACAAAGTTAGCTCACGGGGGGCGACTCGCACTGCCGTGCGGAAGCGATCACGAAGAGCAACTAACGCAGAACATGTTGGATAAGCCAGAGAACAAGGGCAGTGTTTAGTGACCGGCCCCCACAGAGCTAACACCAAGTGGCTCGTGAAGGCCGGCTGCTAGCTACCTGGAGGGGGGGGGGCTCAATCATAACAATAAGTTCCCCAGCGTTAGCTTGCAGAGTTCTCACTAGCAGAAGGCTTCATTGTCTTCTCGTCAGCGAAAAAAGCAAAAATCAAAACACGCTCTCGTTGACGTACCGAAGCAGATCGGAGGCAATCTTTTTTTTAAAGGAGCTGTCCTCATCTAGCTCGTCCAGCTAACGTTAGCTCGCTCAACTAGCTGCCAGCTTGTTATCAAAAATCCTTTTGTTGTGATCCAAAAAAAAAAAAAAAAAAAAAAAAAAAATTGCTCCAATTGCTCCCTAACGTCAGCTCGTGCAGGCGATAAACGGTCTAATCGAACAAAGCGCCGCGTCGTGAATTCAGCCGCAGTAATGCCGCGTTTCCACGTAGCCGCTGGTCGTTTGTGACTTTTATTAAAATACAGACACGGCACCAAAACGAGTTAGCATCTTAGACGAACTCCTCCAAACTGAGTCCTGGCTCGCGCTGGCTAACGGACCTGACATCTCTCACACGAAACTACATGCTACAAAGTGGAGAAAACAGCGGAACGCGTTTCAATAGTTACCCCGTGGATAAAGTCCAAAGGTCCGCTTTTTGGGGGGATAAAAGACGTGCACAGCCCTCTGAACACCTTGTTGACATAAAAATGCCTGAACTGTTTGTTTTTATTTTTACCGCAGCTAATTCCTGACGAGGCTTGAGGGCTCCTCTCAAGTTGCTACCAGTGCTACTGTGGCTAGTTTGCGGGGTTAGGTAGACCGGAACAAAACAACAAACATGATGGCTACGTACGAGTTGTTAATCCCTCCTTTTTTTAAAACTGATTGGAGGATAAAAAACAAACAGACATACTATTGATTTAGTCTTGGTTCTCGGTAATCTATATTGTTTATTTGACAGCACGAGTTCATATCTGTCATTCACATCTTTTGTTGTCATTTTCATTACTGTCTCAACATTTATTAGCGATTTTTTGTACACATATTTTACATTATTCTTTGAACATGTTATATTTGGAGTATCTAGCTATGACATAACATTTGAGGAAAGGGCGTATATCATACATTTATTGATTATTTTTGTCAAATTCTAAATTCGTAAATGTAAGTTGACAAGCCAAAGACTATTTTTATTTTTATTTTGTTTGAAATGAAATGAAATCTAAAATCTCTTAAATGCTGTTCCAACACAAATGCCATGAGAACAGTAACGACATGCATTGCCTATGCTGTATGTGTGTAATTATACAATCAGCGTTTGTGCCTTAGTGTCCCCTTTTTTATTTGTATTTTATGCTTTATGCTTCTATTTTTTATTCACTGCAGTTGCCCCCATGACATGTAAGTTTAAATGTAATACATGTCTTTTGCCGTTTCTTATTGACAATTCATGACATTGTCCATGTACAATGATACCAAATAAATAGATATCTGCCATTCAGAGAGGTTAGGAGGCACAATCTATTTGTATTCAGCATTTCCTCAGGATATCATTACATATTTCAACAACATACATTAGTAGATTAACTGCTAAATGTATATATTTAAAATGATTAAAGAATCTCACAGTCAGACTTAATTGCGGAGGTCCAGTATGAGTTTGAATGTTTTTTACTTCCGTTTATGTATGACATGATTAAACTCAACAGCTGCACAGGATAATAGGGCAAGCCTCATTAGCTCCTCCCCTTACTCAGGTGTTCAGTCAGGTTATATTAGCGTCACCTGGTACCCCTATAAAATGCTACACTTAGCAGTTGGATGCATTTATTCAGTTTTATTCAGTCTGTGGCAATGGGTGGATGTTTATTTCTTTGTGCAGTCCTATTACAATTATCAGGGACATTGAAAGGTGAGAGAAGCCTACCAAAACTGATTTTATCTACAAAAATATTCTCATCAGACATTCCCATTATGTTCAGATGTGGAGTGAGAGCTGTATAATGGGCTATACTTTTTTTTTCTTAAGTATGTGACATTTTATGACTCAAATGGTGTTTTCAGCTGAAAGCAGTTCTTTGAAGTGTGTCGTGGGCTCTCAACCGTGCAAGGATGGCTTTGGGTGTGTCCTCTACAGTCATGTGTGCGATGGAGAGGTTGACTGCAAGGATGGTTCAGATGAAGAGGACTGCACTTCAGGATGTAATAAAGGTACTGGACTGGTAGTCAAACTATTTGTCAATACTTTTGAGTTTTATATCGCATATGGTTCTGTGAATGGCTAAAGTGTGTTACTATCACTGAAGAGTTTTTAAAAGTCCGAATATATGTTGTATTTTAGATTTTTATTTGTAATGGTTTAAAACCTGGAGGATTATTTTTAATGGGTTAAAAAAAAAAGAAGCCCTCCATGCTTTAAGGGTGAGTTAATCCATAAAGGTGAAATTGCAGAGGAAACACTACAGTTGTAAAGTTAAATGTTGTCATTAAATGGTTAAACAGTTTATTAGTTCACCTAGCTTAAACTATTGCAGTCTTGTCCAACACTCTTACAATATGACCTATATTAATGTTTGTAATATCTTTGCGGCTATAGGCTTTCTATACTATGCAATACAGTTCAGCCCGACCATAAACTGCAGCTTAAAACATGATCATGCAGTTTAATCAACACTCTCAAACTGAACATTAGAGCTGCCGCGTAGGTCTAAATGCCAACATGTCTCATAATGAAAAATGCCTCCAGATCAGTTCCAGTGTGCTCATCGGCAAAAGTGTATTGCCAAGGACGAGGTGTGTGATGGAATACATCAGTGTCAGGACCATTCGGATGAAGTGGACTGTACAAGGCTGACTGAGGGCTGTGTTCAATGTGACAACAAGAGTCGCTGCATACCTGCAAACTTCCTCTGTGACGGCGATAAGGACTGTTTAGATGGTACAGACGAAGCCAACTGCGGTACGTTGAAAGGATTTGAGAATGTACAGATCTCTCTTTACACCTTTATGTCACACTTTCATTGTATGCGGTCTTTCGTCATGTTGACCCGTTTTATTTGGCTTTACCAAGAGGAAGACCAGTATGAAAATAAAGGGGCCAGTTCAACCTTCGTACCTGCCGCTGTTGCCTCCTCAACCCCCATCAAGTGTCTTTTGGGCTCGAGACCTTGCAAGAACACAGTGCAGTGTGTCCCTTTCAACCATTTCTGTGATGGAGAAGCAGACTGCAGAGATGGCTCGGATGAGGAAGAATGCAAATTAACATGTGAAACAGGTAATCTGGTGGTCAGTTTGTTTGGTGTGATCACTGGTGCATGGTTAAAAAGCATTACCTTTTTGCCCTCTAGTAGGTTGTCATTTTTAGGCACATCAGAATACCTTTCACGATGTTTGTGATGAGAGATTCTGATTATGCCATGCGTCTCCTGAAGGCCAGTTCCAGTGCGCGCATGGAAAGAAGTGCATAGAGCAGAGCAAGGTGTGTGACGGCGTGCCTCAGTGCCAGGACCGCTCGGATGAACTGGGATGTGCCAAGTGGCTGCAGGGCTGCTCTCACCAGTGTGATAACAGCCGCTGCATTCCCAAAAACTTTCTCTGTGACTGGGAGAGGGACTGTGTAGACGGCAGTGACGAAGCAAACTGTGGTATGTTGTCATTGAACGAGGAAATGTATACTCATATTCTCTGCTTGTATAGGACAACTTTTGTGGTATCTTTGGCATCTCGTCCCCTGCAGCTGACATGGGCTGCAGTGACACTGAGTTCCAGTGCATCAGTGGCCAGTGTGTGTCGGCCACATTGCTTTGCGATGGTCACCCAGACTGCCAGGACCGCTCGGATGAGGACGGCTGCACCAACAAGCCGGCCTGCACCACCAAACACCGCTGCCCCCTGAGCCATGAGTGTCTGGTGCAGGAGTGGATCTGTGATGGAGATCAGGACTGCAAAGATGGCACAGACGAGAAGGTGGATAATGAAGGCATTACTAAGTACATTATGGGTAACCCAAAGCTGTAGGTCAACTCCCAAAAAGGAATTTTGACCTGAAACTAGTCTATGTTCATATTGAAAAATGTATTGGTAAAAGTTCAGGGTCCAAACACTCATGGTGCTGGAAGGGTTTATGTCTTGAGACAAAGGCATGATGTGGTGGTTAAAAGCCAGGCATGTAATGGCCAACACGCATGTGAACTCCCTGTTACATTTTTCAAATCTCAATTTGGATTTGTAAAGTACCAGTTTTGATTGTCAAATAATGAATTGGTTCTGTAGGACTGTCCTGTGGCTCCACTGACCTGTGGTAAGTTCCAGTGGTCGTGTAACTCCAAGACGAAGTGTGTCCCTACAGCGTGGAGGTGTGACGGCATGAAGGACTGCGACGATGGCAGTGACGAGACTGAATGTGAGTAAATTATAGTTGTTTACTCAATGAAACTTTTGTGACTTGTCATAACTGCACATCTCCAGTTTGAATCCAGCAGGAGATTTAGTGTTTCATATAATGCCCTCTTTTCCCCCATGAGTCTCACTTTAGAAAGTACACAAAGGGATATTGTGATAAGTGTCTGTACACGGAATAAACTCAAGAGTTGAAACATTGTTTTTAAAAATGTTTTTAACTTTCAGTGAAATGTTTTCCTTATTTCTAAACGTGATGTAATACCTGTACAATTCTGTATAACCATGAACGTGTGTGTGTAACAGGTGGGGTGGTCAAATGCCTCCCCCACCAGTTCCAGTGTGGCAGCCAGGAGTGCCTGGATCCGATTCTGGTGTGCAACGAAATCTCCAACTGCGCAGACGGCTCTGACGAGGGGGGCAGCTGCCAGATTACCTGTGCAGAGGCAGATGACCGCCGCTGCTCCCAGCACTGCTACACCGCGCCACAGGGACCGGTGAGGACCATGGATCTGACACTTTGTGTGTGTGTGTGTGGTTGATTTTAAACAATTAACTTAAAGTCTATCTAGCAATCCGTGGCTTGAAATGGAAAATTAAAGAGCACTAGAAACTGAATGGTGAATGTAGTCCAATGTTTTTGAAAGATTTTTCTGGATACAAAAGCATTATTTTTAGTTGCGGTAAATGAGTATCATGCCTGCTTACCCTCTGATAAGTGTAATGTTAATGTTGCAGACTCATACTTGTGTCTTGCGGTGTAGCGTTGTCGCTGTACAGCAGGGTTCAGGCTCTTGAATGACGGGCAGACCTGTGCTGATATCGATGAGTGTGAAGGCCGGTGGCCCAGCGTGTGCAGTCAGCTGTGCATCAACACTCTGGGCTCATACCAATGTGACTGTCACCCAGGCTACATTATGGAGACGGGTGGACACCACTGCAAGATCACCGGTAAAGTCTTTTGATGGAGGATATCCTCGGCCCTTTCGTGTTTGCATCATTTGGAAATGCACTTTTCATACAATAACTTTCTTGCAAGTTGGATGAATGAGAAGATTGATTCTACTCCTGTCTATTCAATATGGAGTTTCATCCAGGAGAAGTGTTTCTTAGCATAAAGAGTGGACGCAGGGTTAAAACGAGCCTGACTCGTTTGAAAGATGAGAAAATCCAGCACAAACTCTCAAATTGGTGTTATGTCTGGCTCCGTCACAAAAGTGCAAAATCATCCCGTTTCCATTTATGTGCCGACTATTTCTTGCCCAGGACAGTCCTGTGTACATATGGGGTCGTGCTAGAGGTTCCCTTATTTCCAGGCGTTATGCTAAGCTAACTGTTTTTTAGCTGTAAAGGTGGCATCAATCTTCACTTTGCCATTTTTACATTTTTCTTAAATATTACAACATTCCTTTTTAATTCTTAAGTTGTATGAATATTTGACTTGACCTAAAAAGATGAAGGTGTACGTTAATGTTGCTAAAATGTATCGGATATAAATCTGATTAGCATGCCTGAAGTTAAAAAAAATAATTTAGACATTGAATATCCTGAATGGGTTCACAAATGTCTATTTGCACCTTAATGCTGGGTCTTTTCTCTCCTCAGGTGAACCCTTCCTGTTGACGTCTGTCCAAACGGACCTCTTTGCTTTTGGCCTGCGCAGTGGTAGCCTAGATGTGTTGTCGTCCTCTGCCAAGAAGGCCATCCTCTCTCTGGACTACGACTGGAGGGAGCAGAGAGTCTTTTGGGTCAGTCTGGACACTGACGGCGTCAGGTGGTCCTCGCTGGACAAGAAGACTACAGGAACCCTCATTAAAGGTCGCTGCAAATGTGGTTTGAGTATTGTAGGTGACATCTGCATGCATTAATTAGAGGAATGCATATTCACTGAATTGTTTCCGCAGGCGTCCGCGCTGATTCTATTGCTGTTGACTGGCTCGGGAGGAACCTGTACTGGATCGACGGCGTGAAAAGTCAGATTTTTGCCATCGGACTGTCCAAAGGAACTGTGAAGTCAGTGGACCACAGTGTCATCTTGGATGAAGACCTGGATCAGCCTCGCTCTCTGGCACTGCTGCCACAAAAAGGGTCTGCATTACTTTATTTCATTCTCCTAAATTGTGTGCAAAATTTGTAAAAAAAATCTCTCTCAATTTTGTGTGTATGCATGTTCTACCAGGCTGATGTTCTGGACTGAGATTGGTATTGTAGTGAAGATAGAGCGTGCTGGGATGGACGGGTCTGAGAGGACGGCAGTGGTGAACTCCAGTCTGGGGTGGCCGGGCGGTGTGGCTGTGGACCCCATCTCTGAACGAGTCTACTGGACGGATGAAAGGCTGAGGGCGATTGGATCTGCGACGCTGGATGGAGATGACATTCGGGTAATACCTTTATTTATATTTTTTTTGGAAGAGGAATGTTGTCTGTTAAGATTTGAAATTACTTTTTTGTTTGAATGCAACCACTACAATGAATGTTGCAGGCTTTTAACTTTAAAATTTTTTTTTTTTATTGAAACACTCAACTAGCAAAAGGTATGTATGTCCTCTAAAAACGGTACCCTCTGATGTAAAATACGGAAATGATACACGTGTCTAAATGTCATTTTCAGATTCTACAGATGAAAGAGACCACCAACCCATTCTCCCTGTCGGTGTTCAATGACATGCTCTACTGGTCTGATGCCAAGAAGAGAGTGGTGCTGGCTGCCCATAAAATATCTGGCAAAAACCCTAAAGTTCTCCTGAAAAGACCCAGACAACCTTTTGCTGTGAAGGTGAGTGAAATGCAGCTGCTACTGTGATGCAGAAACTGTAGCTAAATTTAACTATCCTCGTGTGAGGGTTTACAGCACTCATCCATGCTGCCCACGCACGGCTATAAAATGTTTTGGAGTGTTTCATGTGAGACCGACCAGTTTTGGGATAATAAAAAAAACTGTTGTACCATGTGCTGGATATAATTAATCAGCGTGAATAATAAATTGCAAGACTAGCTTTATTAAAATACTTTCCTGTTCTCTGCTTGGTTTGCAGGTCATCCACCCATTGCTCCAGATTGGCATTGAGAACCAGTGTGAGAAGATTAGATGTTCCCACATGTGTGTGTTGTCCCCGGGACCCAAGGCTGTGTGCAAGTGTCCCGCTGGACTCTTACTGGCTGAGGATGGTCTCGCCTGCTCCAGCCTGATCAACTCGGCGTACCTGCTGATGCTGTCGCCCTCTACTGTCACCCAGGTTTAAAAAAAAAAAAATGTATTTGTAAATATCTATGAAAGTAGTTGAACTAGGTCTAATCTGCTTTTAACATAAGTGCTTTTTTGTGTGTAATGTGTTACCACTCGTATCTATATTCCTCATAGATCTACTTGCAGTCCAAACACCCAGTAACAGACCTGCACCTGCAGGGCTGGCCTGCACACCTGGTCCTGCAGGTGCCCGGCGTCAATGAGGCAACCTTCATGGACTTCAGCCTACGTGACCACACCCTGTTTGTGACGGACGACGGCACAACTTCACTCAGCTCCTTCAAACTGAAGGGCTCCAACTTGTCCTCTCAGGCGCAGCTTCTAAAACTCGTGGGGAACACCATCACTGCCATGGCCCTCGACTGGGTAACGGGTAACGTCTACTGGAGCGGCAACAAACAGCCCCGCTTACAGGTGACCTCCGTCCCTAGTGGGTACACGGCTGTTCTCATCAAGGAAGGTATTGGTAGAATGGAGTCAATCGCCCTCCACCCTCCCAGAGGAAGAGTTTGTTTCACCAACCTGGGCCTGCAGGGTACCAGCACAGTGGCCACCGTAGAGTGTGCCAACATGGACGGTGCCGGGCGGAGAGTGGTGTGGAAGGATGCTGTTCAGCCCACATCTCTGGTCTTCTCCAGTAATGGGGATACGATTTACTGGGCTGACAAGGGTACACTTTTTTTATTTTTTCAAATTATCAGTACAGTTAGAATGGTCTTTCAAGATGTTTCGTGACGAGATAGAACTTTGATTCTTGTCCAGGTTCTGGGACCATCGGCTCTGTCCAGCTTGATGGCTCTGGATACATGGAGTTTAAGGTCGATGATGGCCTGACTGCTGTGGCACTGAGTGATTATGCGCTGCTCTGGATGACTGTCAGTGGTAAGGGGCTCATACCAACTACCAGGAAGTGTGGTTGTTCAACATCACTTTAATAATTCTCTGTATATTTTGTCTATAAATCCATAGCTCAGGACATTAACAATTCCTTTATTACAAATGAGCTCAAATCTTTTTATCTATTACACTGTATGGTTGGATATCTTGCAAGTGAATTCTCATCCAGCTACATTACTTTGTTTCTTTCCTTCAGGCAAGACCAGGCTCTGGTACCGAGACAACGAGAAGCAGCAAAACAAGTTGTGGTTTGAGGTCGCCACAGTAGTGATCAGCTTGAAGGCGTTCAGCAAGTCCAGTCAGACTGGTACATAAGAGCCACACTAACTGTTTTGTTGCAGTTGAGAGGGTCTTTGCAATCTGAGCCTATCCTGAGGTGGTAAATGTCATCTAGTGCCAAACATCACACGCATCTACTCACCCATTTCTCTCAGGTTCAAACGAGTGCTCGCAAAACAACGGCAACTGCCCCCACTTATGCCTCGCCACCCCAGGAGGGCGGACATGCAGGTGTGCCCATGACCAAATCTATGTGAATGCCACCCACTGTGGCCCGGAGCAACGCTGCCCAGATGGCAGCAGGCAGTGTCTGGATCAACTCTCATGCCAGTCTGTTGACAAGTTCTGTAACGGTCAGGTTGACTGCGATGACCACTCGGATGAGAACTGTGAGTTGTTATACTTAATGAGAACTAGAAAATGCATGTTCATCTAAAACCGCCAACGAGAGTCACGTGTTCTAAGTTGAAGCTTTCTTTTAGGTGTTGGTCTGAAGCGATGGTCAGAAGGCAAGCTCTTTGCTCCCACCCAGCCCCACAGCTCCTCTGCTCCTCCTTCTCTGCCCCCTGTAACTCTTCTTCCTGAAGTCGCTGGCCTGAACTCCACCCTGGATGTAAAAGATCTGATGAAGAACCTGGACGCAGAGCAGTGTAGCCAGAAACGCTGCAGTGGCAACGGCCACTGCATTGAAAGCAATGGAGACACTGCGTGTGTGTGTCCACTGCTCTACAGCGGTGACGCCTGTGAAGACAATCTGCTGAAGACCATGCAGGGTCCCATTGTGTACGGCGCCGTGGCGCTCTGTGCAGGAGTGGTGTTCATTGCTTTGTTGGCCGTGGTGGTCACGCGGAAAAAGGCCAACAAAAGGTTTGTGATTACTAATTGAGGAGAAACCTTCCAGTTACAAATAAATGTATAGATTTTGTCTGCAGCTTGAAATTATATTAGGCATTATCTATTATATATTTGTTATAGTCCAAAGCCATGAAAGTGTCTCTGAGACCATTATGGAGGTCTGAGCTCAATGCTAACCTGCTTGAAGTGTCGCTGTTTGCAGGAGTTAATCAGTTGGCAAGCTAATATTTTCTTCTACTAAACGCAAAGCACAGGTGAAGCTGAGTGACTATCGCCTTGCAAGTATTATGCCACGTTTCCACTTATCTACTTACTCAGCAAAAGATGTGCGTGGGTACCTTGTGGTTTGTCTTTTTTGTACCACCTCAGTCGAGTTTCCAAGTGAGCTTCGCCAATACAAAAACTGGAGTTAAACAATAATAATTGCCAGTGTCACTTGGCAACATGTAAAAATGCTGCGCAAACTCTCTAATGCTACAGAAGAAAAGTATTTGACAAATGGGAAATTATGACAAAGTCGGTATAATGCACCCTGAGGGACCATGAATATCTTGCCAACCTTCATGGCAATCCATCCAATAGTTGAGATTTTTAGACTGACTTTACCATCTCCAGAGCTACACTTCTAGCGGGAATGAAATAAAGATTGCATCAAATGGGCCTTTTCCAAGGAGTTTTAGGAGTTATATGTGAACATTCAATGTGTATTTATGTTCGAGGTCTGTGCAGATGCGATCACATGTTTGCTACAAATGGCAACAGTTGGCCTCGTATAGAGCAAAGGACTACTTATGTTTTTCCTTCCTACAGGAGAACTAGCCCAGCAGCAGTGAAGGGAACCAGTATGACAGACCTGGAGAACAAAGCTGAGACCATCCCAAGTACACAAACTTCCCCAGCAGACGCGGACAAACCAGAGGTTGACTTTCAAAACATTCCATGAATTAGAATGTTCCAAATTACTGTGCTTGTGGGATGGCAGTTTGACTTTGCGTTCTTTCTTTGCAGGAAGCGGTATCTTCTGTGGGCTGACTCTTGGGAGAGCGGTTTTAAATAAATGTTTTGCATTTTGCACTGTTTCCTGTGACTTCATTTTAGCATTGTTTACCGTCGGTTAGACCACCAATGTTGACTTTTTGAAAGACTGTTGACCCAAGCGTGAAGATCACACTTGGGGAAATATAAGTGTTGGTATTTAGCTACTGCTGAAGTCTGGTTTTACTACAGCTATTGCTTAGGTAATATACAATAAGTGAATTTATGCTATGCTTTTCACATCACTACATTGATCTGTTACTTTGAAGATAACATTTAAAAAGCAAAACATTTGACTGGCATAAAAAACATGCCCCATTGTTACAGAGGCCATATAAAGTAATTCAAAAATGTTCTCTGTTGTTGTAAAGACATCAAACTGAATTCAGTGTTTTGTTTCTTTGTACGAGTAAATGGCATGTCTAATGATTGGAAGAAAAGCTATTTAATTACTTTGCCAGACTGTATTCTGATATGTATTTGAAGTCTAAACTGGATTCTTCCCATTGTTCATGCCCATACAGCAAAACGTGTTTACTTTGCTTATGAAAAGTTGCTTATTCTCTTATCCCCTGAGAATTTTCAGCACCTTTTTGTATAGGGTGTTAAAAGATTGTTGAATTTTGAGACTGGGCCGAAGTAAATGATGCTTACAAATATGAACCAGTAGATTTACTGGTTTATTGTACCCACATTGACTATATAACATGATGAAAAAGTTACATTTATTGTCAGGCTTGCTGTGAACGGGGACAAGAGGACACAACAAGGTAGGTCTTTAAGCAGGAATGCTATATTATCAAATGATGCAGCTTAAATGTACTATTTCACTTTTGCTCATGCCACAGTTTCAGTATGAAGATGTATTTATTATTTCCATGTAAGGTTTATACTATGGTGTTGGGCAGTTTTATATGGACAACACAATCTTATAAAGTGTAATTAATTGACAACTAAAACATGAATTTGCAGTTTAAATGGTTTAGCTGTTTTTTAATTTCAACTTTTGTGAACAATTAAAAAAAATAGTGTATCATGAATCAAATACTTTAAAATACATTTTAATTTGCTTTGAAAATGGCAGATTTAATGGCACTTTAACTCAATTCCAGACTTAAGAGAGGTAGGTAGATCTGAGTAATGCATCATGTTTTAGTAAGTTATATGTTTATGAAAAATAATCTGATTAACTGGTAACTATAGCTGTCATGTAGGTAACTGTAGTGGAGATAAAAGTATATTTCCTTCTGAAATCCAGTGAGTCAAATTCATTAGAGGAGATTGCCACTCATGGTGGGCCTTCAGAGACAGACGGGCCTCCTGCCATGGAGGAGACTGCCATCTCCCTGCAGACGCAGGGCCTTCTCCAGCGCCATAACCCCCTAACCTCCACTGACGCGTTGCAACTCATGTTAGAGGATCCTTCACTAACTGCTGCGGACATGGACGTTCCTCATGCCTGAGTCTGATCCTTCACAGGACTCGATTAGCGCCGACACGGTTTCACTTTCCAGTTCACGACCCCTGAGTCCCATCCACCAAGAGATGGGATGAAACCAGAACGTTATTGTTGTACATATACATATGTGCTACTTGGCTTTAACTTGTCTTATCAGTGGTGAAGCTAATGGTACCAGAATCAACGGCCTTATGTCACAGCAGCCATACTAGAAATTACAGTACTATATGTATTGCCTGATATCAGACAGAATTGTTAACTCGTCACTTCGATTCCAGGCTCGAACTCAGTGGAGTGGGCGGATTCAAAGGTCTGGACCAGGCAACTGTCTCTATGTTATGAAGGAAATACCCAATAGATGATTTGCAGTTGGAAGTATGTCCATTATATCCTCCCAAATAGGCAGACCTGGAACATCTTTCCAATGCCACAGACCATGCTGTCATCTTTTTGACTGGCTTTTGAAAATAGCATTTATTTATTACAGGTATATTAACATTCATTACTGAAGTGTTTCCCTTGTCAATGGAAAATTATTTCTTATAATTCAGTTTTTGATAACAGAACTGATTTAAACAAGTAGAAAACATGACTGGTGTAAAAGAACTGATCTGAATCCGCATCTGAACAAAATGCAGCAGAATAAAAAAAGTGCATGTTTCTAGATATCTGTATGCATCTCCAAATATTGTAATTGCCCTGTGTGAGTTCCACTTTTACAAATCCTAATTATATTTTTAAAATGTTTATTGTTTTTTTTAATTCTATGCACCTGGTTTGTACATTGCAGTCCTGCCTGTACGTCAGTTAACATGCATTCTTTCTACATTGTTAACACTGACGTCTGCCTGAGGCAGATTTCTATTTGGGTCTGACAAATTTACAAAACTGGTGTTAAGTATTGTTGTACAGGCAGATACAAGACTGTATATATTCCAAGATTACACACTTGTGTTCACACAATGTTTTACAGAGAACATCAAAATAGGATGTACAGTAGAATGACAGAAAACCATCACCATTGGTATGATACTGCAACACTTCCACCACCAGTAGTAGTTATCCTGTTCATTCTATATGTTTATCATGGTGCCACACAGTGGCTCAGCGGTTAGACTGTCAACCACAGTAAGTCCTTCATGGGTGGTCAGATGGACTATGACTCAAGATTGCCTGTAGGTGTAAAGTGTGTGAATCATGTGATAGCCTGACACACTTCATCTTGCCCAGTGCATGCTGGGATAGGTTCCAGCACTGAAGAGGATAAGCAGATACAGAAAATAGATGGATTGTTTTGTAATATGCACACTCTAGGAATATTGGTTCAGTCCATTGTTACACTCAATGTAAGTTAGTCAAAGTAAGTGCACCAGTCAAACGTCTAAATGTCAATTATTAATCTGGCGTCGGCAACTGAGGCTGATCTTGCAGCTCTGGCTCTGTGGCTGTTTCTGCCTCATTCTCTTCAGGGTCCTGCTCTGGCTGCTGCTGCTCCTGTTGTTGTTGTTGAGGCTGCTGGATGAGTCCCCCATCCTGTGCAGTGTTGTAGGAGCCACAGTCGCTGCACTTCATCCCCAGCACGTGAAAAGGCGCTGTGCAGTGGGCTTGGCAGTCGTTACATATAATCTTTATAGTGAGGAAAAACAAAAGTAATGGATTATGTAAAAAGATACATAAATGGATGATTAATCACAACAATTACAAAGTCCCATCTCTATTGAATTGTACAAATTGGATTTAATGAAATGAAAAAATGGGGGATGTTATGTATACAAAAATAAAGTTCTATAAAATGTTCTACTTCATTTGTTTTAGTAATACTGAGGTCTTACTTTGACAGTTGCACCCTGGTATTCAGTGGGCATCGGTGACTGGGAAATCTCTTTGTCTATCTGGTCCCAGTGGTCTTCCATTTCCCAGGCAGAGTGCATACACAGGGGACAGCGATACGCTCTAAAACAAGTGAGAAAGAAAGTTACTATTTTGTGGAAAAACTTGCGTTTACAAGCACTGTAGTAACTTGGGCACTGTAAATTCACACATACATGCAGCAGGTCAGCTATTAGCTTTTCCTCACAGAGTCAGTGTGTCGGAATTTAACAAATATGTTTAACAAAAAAAAAAAAAAACGTTTAGTTGTGGAAGCCGACTGTTAGTTTCAGGTCAGACTTTGGATGGAATCATATTAAATAAAAGGACGCATAAGCATTAAAACCAATGACTGATGCAGGACTCAATTGTTCTAGCAATGCATGAAATCTTAAGCCAAATAAATAACACATTAACATGGAACAAGACCGGATTTTTTTATCAACAATAAACTAACCAGGAAAAATGAATTTTTAGACCTACCCTGTTCTGACCATGTCATCAAAGCAGGTCCTGCAGGGAATGTAAACAAACCAATTAATTGTTAGCTTCATATCAGAACACATCCGGAACTTGATTACGAAATAAACATGATATATATTTAATGATAATGAAGGGCTAGAAATTATAATATTTAGTTTTTATTAGTTTACATTATTTGATTATCTTTTCAATTACCCTTGTAATTTGATCATATTTATATTTGTGTTTTACAGATATCATGATTTATTTGAAAATCTAGTATATAGATATAATCAATCTGTAAAGAAATCTGTCTGGCCAATGTCATACATTCATGTATTTTTTTCTGCACTGTAAAGGAAATTGGGATGTATACAAACAGCCAAAAATACACAATTCAATCGGAGCTAATAGTAGTTAGAGAATAGTGAGTCATACTTGTGTAAAAGATGGCCGCATGGAAGAACGTGTGCACCAATTCTGGACGTGTGAATATCCTGCGCATACAAAAGAAAATCATGTCAAATCTGAGAGAAAGTAATGGATAAAAAGTCAACAGCCTGTTGTCAAATATGTTTTTCTTTTTTACCTCCATACACACTGGACAGTTCTGCCTCGAAACATTTTCAACACACTGAAACATAAAAGATAACAGCAGTGAGGACACTCGGTTGCTCATCCCACAGAATGGAGATGGTGTGTGTGTGTGGTTCAGAAACAGGTGCAGGCTGATAATAATCACCTTGTGGTTTCCCCGCAGATCCTGAGCTAAACACAGATTGCACTTCTCACAATGGAAATACTTCTCCCTGGGCCCAATCCTGTCGGGGTCAAAGCACAACGTCACTGCTACAGATGACAATTACCTCATGTGTGAATGACTTGTATATTCAGTAGTATGGCAGATTTCCGCATCACATTGTAGTCTCTTGAATAGGTAAACCAGCCATTTCAAAGACATATACATTTGATAGATTATGCCTTTATTTTTATTTTTCCCTCTAATCAGTTAAACAATCAGAATGTAAGCTAGCCCTTAATATTACATGTACTGTTATATCTAGGCTAAAATGATCAGAACAAAAGAACATCCAGGCTCCCTCATGTGGCTCAAAGTTAAACTAAATGTCAAATAAAAGACTGGATGTTTCACCTTGAGACACTTGTACTTCTATTCCCCAAATACCCATATCACTGTTAGTGTCTTCTATTTAGGCTATAATCATAAAAACAAGTACTTATGACACGTATTTAAGATATATAAACTCTACTGTTGCTCACCTGCATATTCCACAGGGCTGACAGTGGTACTGCTTCTTATCCTTATCAAACAAGTGGCAAATGTCACAGTAATACTCCCCAAACTGCGCATCACACTCCTGGCAATTCTGCTGTGCCTACAAGAGTGACATCTTTAGTAAGATCACTTAGTGTCACTGCTACAGCTGACATTGGAGTTGAAACATGTGGTTCTCAGTTACCTGTTGCACCGTCTGACACTCGGAGCACTGCACCTCCACGACTTTGAATCTATCCATCTGGTGGTTCTCCTCCGCATCATGGCACAGCCGACACACATACAGCTTACCACAGCAAGGTGCCTGCGGTGCATAGAACATGTGATCACGCGGGGAATGGGGGCTGAGAGATAGTCAGAGGTGGTGAAATAGTCAAATCACAGCTCAACACTCAATTATATCTGCTGCAACAAAACTGGAAGTTAACAGAAAGATGATTTTTTTGAGTAACTAATGACATAATACCCACTAAACTCTCACCATTTCCATAATCATATTCAGCTATCATATAATACACGTATATGTCATAACCATTCAATTGCTGTGTTACAAGTATGTAACCTAACGTTAGTATGTTAGCTAGGTTAGCTGTGAGTGGTTGATACCATATAATACAGCAGCGCTGTCCGTTACAGCAAGTGACAGTGAGGCATACTCAACATTAATATGCATCTGGCGCGAATATATACAATACATTTTATAAAGTTTACTCACTTTTAATGAACAGCTGCGAACGTAATGCTCACAACCCGCAGGGGAAGCCATGTTTCCTCCAAAACCGGTCTTCTTCTTCTTCTTCTTCTTCTTGGAGTGCGATGTCGAGACGGCCCACTTTTCTTCTTCTTCGTCTTCTTTTTTTTTTACGGCGTAGACTCAGCGATGCTGCCCCCGTCCGTTTGAGGTGGTGCATTTCATTTTCATCACACGCATTCCGCCTTTTGATTCTGCAACATTTGCTAAAAACCGATACAAGCGAATTATATCCTTTCCTCTCTGTCTCTGTAAAATGGTTGGATTAAATAATGTGCACGTTCAATTGAACGTTTGTCAGTCAAATCAACTTTTAAGTAGAAGGATCGTTTAATTTCTTGCGCTGTTTTATACTAATTACAATTTATAATACAAAATGTATATTTTATATTGATAATGATGGTTTATAAACCACAGTAGTCTACTATTTAACTATTTCTTACTCCTTATATTGTCTAATATAACATTCTAACATCATTGATGTCTCCTGGAATATAATGTCAAATATAATGTCTCCTCCGTCTACACCGACGGCGCCGCTGGTGTAGTGGTATCATGCAAGATTCCCATTCTTGCGACCCGGGTTCGATTCCCGGGCGGCGCACGTATTTTGCTTTAGCAATTAATGTCGAAAAATAACATTTTAAAATATCAAAGTTAGATACTTAGTTGATGAACTGTAAATAACTCCCAAGTTATAATCACCACCTCACACATTATTGTGTCACCCGCTGGGTTACCGGGGCGCGTGCGTTTCACAGATGTTTTCCAGTTGTAATTTATCTAAACGTTTTTGCATCACTGGCGATTAAGCTTATGAACACACATAGGCGGATGGAGAAATGTACTCTCCTCTGTTACGCAAAGCTCCAAAAGAACTCGCTGTGTTTTGCAGCTCATGCCATAATAAAAATGTAGAGGCACATCTTTGTGTGGGAGAAAGAGCGCCTGATTTTGGCTTCATTTCAGCGCGCAGGTTGACGCTGCTGACGCCGCTCCTCCGCCATCTTCAACTTCCTATTGTTTGCATCAGACTGAGGCTGTCTGCGGTGTGTGCGAGAGCAGAATCTGCCGCCGATTTATCATTAAATAGTATAGATATAGCCTTCACGCTCCCGGTCGCTCAAGTTCAGCACAAACCATTTGTATGTCATTGGATTAAAGAGCTCTCAGGACGCGACCACTAAACCTTGATGATGGAGGACGATCTACCCAGAACCTTGTAAGTAACAGCGGCGCCGTCTATGTCCTGGAAATGAAAGGGCTCGGTGTAGCTACGTCCGAGATGTTTCCACGTTGTTGTTTCAATTGAAAACTGTAAAACCCTGTAATTCTGTCAGGGAATCAACATTTAATACGCGTTTTATCGTGGCTCGTGGACAAACGCGCCTCATTGTAAATACAGTACACACATTGTATTTTTTCTTATTTTTTGTTAACGTGAAGTTCTGTTTGATTTAGTCGTATAAATAGACGGAACCGCAACTCGCCTGGAAATGAAACTGAGTTGCGAGCTAATGCTAGTTAACGTAGCTAGCCGGTTACTTCTCTTTAAAATGTACACGTTTTTTTAAATTGTACGATATATTTATATACTCCAATAATCGTGTTTTATTATCAACAGACAGGTGATAGCCATACCCCTCGTGGAGTGCATGTAATTTTATAGCCGTTTGTTGCCACCGAGCATGAGGCCCTCATGAACCTAGCTAGCGGTATCTTTAGCTAGCTGGCAGACGAGCCACGTCAACGCTCGGAGAAACGGCTCCTGTGAGACCGGCCGTACTCGAGTTGTCTGCGTGAAATTGAGACCATCCCAAATAATATGTAGTCCACTATCCTTGTTTTTATGTTAATTAGAGGATTTGTTTTGGGTTGTAGCTAGCCCGGTTAACTAGCCTTTGTTTGCATGCTACTTCCTGTTTGACAAAGACTAAATCGCTCCCCCCCGTTTCTCTCCTTGTTTGCAGGTATGTGGGAAATCTGTCCAGGGATGTCACCGAGCCCCTCATCCTGCAAGTCTTCACACAGATAGGACCTTGCAAGAGCTGTAAAATGATAGTTGATGTGAGTGTTATCGTCTCTGCTGTGTATTGTTTTAATCTAGGAAATGGCTTTCAACAGTGGCCTGAAAGGTGGTGGTGCTGGTTGTGAGAGTCACACTCTCCATGTGTTCTCCCAGTCTGGTATATCAGGCCTGACACTCCAAACTACAACGGGTGGCTCTTGTTATCTGCAGTTATTAAATTGTCCCCCTTGCTGTGGATTTAATATCATTCTTGTTTTCCCATTGACAGACGGCTGGAAATGATCCGTACTGCTTTGTGGAGTTCTATGACCACAAGCATGCGTCTGCCTCACTGGCAGCCATGAATGGAAGGAAAATAATGGGTAAGGTAAGCTATCGTGTCTACAGGGTGAGTGGGGACGGGCGGGCTTTGGGTATGGGACATTTCGGTTGTTTGCCTTCGAAATAATACTAAAAACTAGTTTACTGCTAGCATTTATATTCTATTAATTAGATGGATTAATTTGATTTAGATACTTCAAGTTCCTAGCAGGAGATTAGATTATTTTTCTAACTGCGATGGGGAAGCTGCTGAAGCCAGGGTCTAAATCAGATCTTGAACATTTCAGAGCACCTCTACTGCCAGAAAGCAATCTCTGTGTTGGTAAAATTGGTTTAAATAGGAGCTTTATAAAATAAGGGTTTGCAAGAAAAGGACTAATTCGGGGATCCACTAAATGAGCCAGTGCTGTACCGTCTGTTAATCTTCAAGACCACGTAAAATACAATGGAAAGATGGCAAAACATAAAGTCTGGGAGTAGCTGGATAATGTTGGGTTATCTAGAACAATAGAGCAAATCATTGCAAAATAAAAAATACCATTGGGCCATATAAAAGAATATTACATTACATGTCATTTAGCTGACGCTTTTATCCAGAGCGACTTACAATAAGTGCATTAAACCATGAGTCCAACTCAGAACAACAAGAATCAAGCAAGTACAATTTCTTCAATAACGTTAAACTACAAAGTGCTATCAGTAAGTGCCATTTAAGTGCTACTAAAGTGCCAAACTACAAAGTGCTATCAGTAAGAGACATTAAAGTGCTACTACGGCTCTACCTTCCCTATTCAAGGTATAGTCGAAAAAGATGTGTTTTTAGTTTGCGACGGAAGATGTAGAGACTTTCTGCTGTCCTGATGTCAATGGGGAGCTCGTTCCACCAATGAGGAGCCAGCACAGCAAACAGTCGTGACTTTGAGTGTTTAGCTCAAAGTGAAGGAGCTACAAGCCGATTGGCAGAAGCCGAGCGAAGCGAACGGGCTGGGGTGTGAGGTTAGACCATGTCCTGGATGTAGACCGGACCCGATCTGTTCGTAGCACGGTACGCAAGTACCAATGTTTTGAAGCGGATGAATATTAAAGTAATGCTGGATGGCTTAATAATGAGCTGAGTTTCTGGATTCAATCCAATGTCATAGAACCGGGAAATTAAATGACTGCACTAAGGCTGGGGCAATATGTCAAATTATATAACGTACATTGGCACGTCGCATAAATGTCTGCGCGACCGGTTAACACATGCGTTCCCCCAGATAACAAGCTGCAGTTAAAAAACATCACCCACAATCCTCTAAAGTGTGGTATTATTGTAGACGGAGACCCGACTATGTGGTGCTCTGTAAACTTTTCAAACTAAAAAAAGTGTTGTCACAGCCATACAACTGCTCTGCAGAACACTTCAGAATGCCAAACCACCCCCTGTTCTGTTTACGCTAACAGACATTTGTAAGTAAGAAAATGACTTAAACTAACATTACATTTTACATTACTTTTAGAATTATCATACTAATAAATAATCGTTAGATTAATGGTTCAGGTGCAGCCCTACAGTGCTGAACTAAGCAACCGACCTAAGAGAGGTGTGTTTCATTGGCAACCACGGCAATAACTATTTGTAACTTTCACTAACATCTGCGTTTGTTGTTGTTGGTTTATGCCTCCCAATATGGTGTTTTTAACATTAAATCATCACCGTCATACCTTTGTATCATATCGTGTTTTTTTGTTTCACTAAGATTTTTCCGCATCCAATTAAGAACATTTATCTTGTATCAAATTGTCTAACACAAAATCTTTGTGGTAGGCCAGTTACAGATTATTTTATGTTAGAAGATTCGATACAAGATTCATCTTCTTGTTACTAGACATACACATGACCGAAGTGAGTGATAAGTAGTGGTGCAACAAATCATAAATCCTACGGATCGGATCACAGATCGTGTCAACGCAAAAGGAAAAAAGGGAGCGAATATGACTTTTACAGATCCCCAAACACGTTTTTTTGTCACCAATACTAAATGGCCATTACTGGTCAATATTGGCAGATACAGATTCCTTTGTCGTTTGATTATAGCAGCTGGTCTACACAACTTATTTCAAAAGCTCTGAAGTCAGTTTAAACAATTCTAAATGTAGTCATCTGTAGTCTTTCTTCATAAAAACACAATTGAAATGCATGATATTTTTTTATGGCTTAAAACAAATCTTGTCATTGGTAGTTTTTATTTATTATAAGCTGCATAGAAGTATTGTAAATGGCTCATAATTAATTTATAATATCTATTTTCATAACATGTGAACACGTCACGATTACATTATTATTTACCTTCGCCCAATTCTAATTTTCACTGTAGAGCCAGAACGCACCATAATGTAACCATTATCAGTGCTACCAGTTACCACCTCTCCTGTTGACTTGAACACAGATTGATTGTTTACAATGTAATATTATCAGACTGTCGACAGGAAAAGCATGAATGCCAATGTCCTGATTGCATATTTGACTGAAAATTGGTGAATAACGAGCGTCCGTAAAACTTTATTTCACACTGTGATGGTTAACGTTAAACTGTCATTAATCCGCAGTTCACATGCGTGCCGATCCGTTAGAGGGCATCCATACGGATCGGCAGTGGTCCGTTGCACCACTAGTGATAACGACCATACTTCATTAAATTAAGTCTATTTAAAGTAGATTTTTTTTTACATTTTAAATACTTTTGAGTCGGCTTTAAATCATATACTCTTATAGTGGAGAGAACCAGGTTTTAATGTAAGTGATGTAAACATACCCCACCTGGCCTGTTCTTTCTCTCCTATCCGCAGGAGGTCAAAGTCAACTGGGCCACGACGCCAACCAGCCAGAAAAAAGACACAAGTAGTAAGTACGAGTGCTTTTCACTGGGGATGATAAATCTTCATCTCAGTAAATCCATTTATTTATTTATTTTCCAGATTTCTTTGAATTTCTCTCAAATTGTTTGTTTTCTGTTTACATTTGACTGAACTCTTTTGCAATTCAAGCACATTGTATCATTGGAAAAAGTGTAATTTCTGTTGCTAATTAGATATCATTCTTTTTTCTTTCTTTTTTTTTATGGATTTCAATTAATTTGATGTAACACAACATTTAACTTTTTATTTTATCAAAGGAAATGGTTAAAAACAAAACATTCCATTTTGTGTGCTCTAAATGTTTTATAAGTAATGAAATTGAAAACATCAAAAATCAAGGAAAATATTTTTATTGCATATATGCTTACATATTTATTTTATCCACAGGTCTGCATGACTCCTTTTTGTCTTTGACCTATTGACAAGTCACAATATTGGAAAAAGTTTGAAAGCTTGAACTATATTGCGTACTGTAACATATACAAATAAACCGAGTCTCCGCCCATAGATCATTTTCACGTCTTCGTTGGAGACCTCAGCCCAGAAATAACTACAGAAGACGTCAAAGCTGCCTTCGGTCCATTTGGCAGGATTTCGTAAGTATCAGGATTTATTGACAAAGATGAAGAATATGCCAGGAAGGGTTATTATCCTCCGTTCCTAATACTATACAAATAAAGAAAGGTTGGGTATTAAAATATATAGAGGGTGATGTAATTTAATTTGATGAGCTTTTGAAGACTTTTGCTTCTGAGACTAAACCATTATAGTTTTCAGATTTGTGTTGTGCTCCATGTTTTTAATGTATTCCTACTGATGTGTTTGTCCACAGAGATGCTCGTGTTGTGAAAGATATGGCTACAGGGAAATCTAAAGGCTATGGCTTTGTGTCTTTCTTCAACAAATGGGTTAGTACAGAGACATGACTGACCAAATTGTTAACTTAACTGCAACGCCAAGTTCAATTTTGCTGTTATTGGTGCTCATGGTGTAATAATCGTCATTAAGCATGCTCCAAAAACAAACATTTCTCTCTTGTTATTGTAACAATTTAGGACATCTTTGAACATCACTGTGCTTGTAAAGGGATGCGTGTTAGATTTTATGTGACTAGACGCTAGCTCCATGGATTAACCGGTCCCTTTCTCTGTTCCAGGACGCAGAGAACGCCATTCAGCAGATGGGTGGTCAGTGGTTAGGAGGCAGACAGATTAGAACCAACTGGGCCACAAGAAAGCCCCCCGCCCCAAAGACCACCTATGAAAGTGCGTGGCCATGGGAATTGTGCATGTTTTGCGTGTTTACAAAGGATGTTGGATTCATGTATTAAATGTAGAAATGTCTCTGTCTCCTCTGGCAGGTAACTCCAAGCACCTATCCTTCGAGGAAGTAGTGAGTCAGTCCAGCCCAAGTAACTGCACTGTGTATTGTGGCGGAGTGAGCACAGGACTGACAGGTAATCAATACTATGAATAGTACCATTACTACCATCAGTATGACAGTGGTAGTACGAGGTAGATGCAGCAACTGGTTCAAAGATGATTAATAAAAAGGCAAATGAGCTGCTAATGGTGCCAGTGAGCACCACTTCAAATAATGAGGCCGTTCTTACTTGATCTTTTAAAAAAATGTTTTAATTATTTATTTCACATTCTTCCAATGAGGCTAAAACCAACAAAACATTGCTCCTACTCACAAGTATGATATGTGTAATCACATCTTGCATCTATATCTTTTGAGGTTTTTGAATCCTGAATCTTCAATTTGAATAAATTGATTCGGCTGATTAAATGAGTTAATATTACTTTTATTTAATCAACATACTCTAATCGATATACAATTCGTCAATGCGTGCACTCTGTATCACTCAGCATCCCACATCCTGTATTATGAATGCAGAGATTGAAAATGGAGTCACAGGGTTGTTTCAGAATAAACTTCACTGGCTTTGATCATCTTGGTGAAAGAAATGTCTTCTCATTGTGTTTTTAGTATTTCTCTTCAAAAGGTCTTTGAGGTTTGTTGCATTCAGACAGCTGGCAACACAGACAATACTTGCTAGCATGGTTCCTTTATGGGCGATTTCGGTCTTTTCAGGGCAATTGTTGATAAAGAAAAGTTAAAGTAATGCCTGTGTTAGCTCAAATTATGTCAATTAATAAACATATGTTTTTTTCTGCTCAGAGCAGCCATTCTAACACATCAACAAAATTGTGACTTGCCTAATTAATTTAATTTACAATCGCCAAGAGACTCTCACCTGAGGATGTTAGTATGCAATGTTTCTAATGCAGCAAATGTTTCTGTTTTTTTCATGATCAATCCACATAGAAATTATATCTAATGTTTCCTTTCTGTTTTGCCTTCAGAGCAACTGATGAGACAGACCTTCTCTCCCTTTGGACAAATCATGGAAATCAGAGTTTTCCCAGACAAAGGCTATTCGTTTGTGAGGTACGTGGACGTTTCAGAATCCTGCAGATTCTTATTCTAGCTGTTTAAACGAGGACTGCAGCTTTGGATGTAGGGAGAGTATTTTACCACAATGATTAAGACGAAACATACAGTGCTCTAGATAATGAGGACTGCGATTAAAGAACCACTAAACCTGCTTTCAATAATATAAGCAGCATCGGTTTTATCCACATAGATCTGTGGTCTTCTATGTTTACTGTTGGCAGGAATAAGGCTATTGATTGTTTAGATAAAGTATTAATCCCAGTCACTTGTTCTGTATGTATTCACGAGTGTCTACATTGTCTCTCTAATAATTATTCATCCTGGTCCCAAAGCTCAATAACTTTGGTCATCATTGCTAAGTATATATCTATGAAATCAGCGTGTCCTTGGTCTCTTTCTCTCTCTGTTTCTGTCCAGATTTAACTCTCATGAGTCAGCAGCTCATGCCATTGTGTCAGTGAACGGCACCTCAATAGAGGGCCATATAGTCAAATGCTACTGGGGTAAAGAGACCCCGGACATGATGAACCCGATGCAGCAGATGCCTCTGCCCCAGGTAAGGACATGCATACTGTACATGTTGTATAAAGATAACCACTAGTTGCTGTCCTAGTGGAGGCTCATAGGACAACACAAGCCTAATATGACATAAGGTAGTGCTGCTGTGTATTCTGACTCTGTATTATTTCTAGACCCAGGAAGTGTTGAATGACATAATTACAAGGAGTTTACAAAGAATGTTCCCGTAATGTTGAAGCTTCACATAAAGCAGGCTTTATGCACTTTTATTCAAGTGCATTTCTATGGCACATCAGCCTGGGTGAAAAATAGTGCATTCATTTTGAACATAAAACTGATGTATATATTTACTACCCATTTTTATTGTGGCACGCTCCTCCCACTGACTGACGTACTCAGGCTGAAGTGGTGTTTTTATAAACTCTTCATTGGATTAGATAGTGACCTTGTGTTTGTCCAGTCAGTTATTTTTATGGAGCATAGCTAGTAGGTTTATTTTTGTCATGCCCTTTTGGCACAGGACTACCTGGGGACCTCTAGCTGTTTTAATAATTGCGGAGGTTGTCTGTGATCTTAATACTGTGTTAATCTGCCATGTTCATATTTTGTCAAAGTAAATGTTCCACAATGTATATACATGTGTCAACAAACACAGAGGTCATGTGATGATTCGGCATCTGTGATTTGGGGTCATATTTTCTAAACTGCTGTCTTAAACCAAACTTGTTGTACTCCACAGCAGAACAAGATGAGCTTCCCTGCGGCAGCCCAGCCCTACGGCCAGTGGGGCCAGTGGTACGGCAACGGGCCCCAGATCAGCCAGTATGTCCCGAATGGGTGGCAGGTCCCCACCTACGGTGTCTACGGCCAGCCTTGGAACCAGCAGGGCTTCAAGTAAGTAGCACGGTGTGCACAGGGCTCCCCTTCACCGCCTCCAGCACCACCAGAGTCCCCTTCAAGACCGGGGCAGCGAGAGCCAGCTCTGGCCACAGGAGGGAGCCTTGACCTCCCTCCCCGAACCCCACAACCTCAGTCTCTTCCCCTTGCCAGCCCCTTGCCAGCCCCTTCCCTTACTCATCTCGAGAAGATTGAGAAATAAACACACACACACACACACAGAGAAAAATCTGAACTTTAAATTTGCTGTTAATCATGTTACAGTCATACCTGCTCACTGTGCACAGTACATCTAATAACTGAAGGGTTTTGTTCCGAAATGTTCCTTGAATTATAGCGCATAATAGTTCAAACTGTAGTCTGTTTCAAAAAGGATTGTAAGAAAACTGCCGTAAAATAGTTTGAAGCTTATTTCTTGGATTTCGATACATTTCAAGATAACTGACTAAAGTAACTGAACAAGATGAATGCTTACAGCCCAGAACAACGTTTTCACTTCCTGTCCGCACCTGGGGATGGTTTGATGTTGAACAATGCATTTCCCTTTCTGTACAATTGCCTACCGTGTGTAAAAGACTGTTCTTTAAGGCTCTTCAGTTGTTTTTGTTTGTCTACATTCATGTCATAGATTTTTACATAATTTTCCTTTTTGATTGATCTATTTCTACATACATCTGAGGATTTGATCTGTATATTAATGTCGGTAGGACATGTTAAATATCTTTTGTAGGTTGTTATCAAACATGTTTTTATTTAGACAGCCTATGTGCAGTGACATTTTGTGCACCGAAGAAAAATAAAGGAGAGGCCATATGTTGTTGACAGTCTAAAGTTCTTGGCGACCAGCTGTATAAATAGGCTCTGTACAAAGGTGTGAGGGAATGAAAGCAGTGATAGTGTCGAATGTACAGTAAATGCACAATTCCAGAAAAAGAGGCGAGGCCTCTCTTGACTTGAAATTTGAAGATGATGCTTTATCCTGAATAAGCTGTTTTATCTCTACACTGAACTGAAAAAATAGATTTATTAGAGACATAAGATCATAAAATACAATGTGTGTTAGGTGAGAATTTACCTTTTTATACTTTGTGGCCAAACGGTGTTGCAAGAGGAATGAAAGTGAGCCACGCTGTTTGTTATCTGCAGTTAGAGGGGGGGGGGTTAAAAAGAATATTTAGCTTGCTGCGCTTGGCCTCTGTGCTCTTTGTCTGTTTGTCCACCCATATTTAATCACATTACATGTACCTTTGGCTCCTCCAAAGAACCCTCCTCCACTCTCTGTTTTATTTTAATTTTTTTTTTTTTGCTAGCTTGATTTTTGCCCAGCCTTGCCTCACCCTCACAACCTCTGATAACTCTGTTTGCCTTCTTGTTCTCATTCTAGCCTGTCCAGATCCTAGTAGCTCTAATATAAACCCTTTGGCTCCCTTTCGCCTTGTCTCCTCTAACCAGCTGGCATTTTGTCTTTCTGTCTCTTTCTCTCCCCCCCCCCCCCCCCCCCCCCCTCCTCCCCCCTCTCTGTCTCCTCTCTCTCTTTACCTCGTTTTTTGCAGTCACTTACCGGCCAGTGCTGGGTGGACTGGCATGAGCGCCATCAGTAACGGTGGGGTTATGGAGCCTACACAGGGATTGAATGGGAGTATGCTAGCCAACCAGCCCGGTATGGGAGCCGCAGGATACCCCACACACTGATAAGTGGGCAGGGGTATCAACCATCAGCTTCTTATTGGCTGTACGGTGCCCTGCGGGGCTGTGTAACACCGCCTCCATTTGTGGCAGGACTAAGACTTTTACTGGGATGTGGAACCTAATGGGAAGGTTGACATCTATACAAGTGGTAAATGGGATTTCATGGGGGGGGGAGGGGGGGTTGTTGAAGTAATGGGAGCCAGGGAGGAGCGATTTGACCCACACAGGTATTTACACCCTTTGTGGTAGGCAAGACTGGCCATGGGCCAGGGCTCTTACCATTTTTAAGTTAACTGTAAATGAGTATAAAACTGTAAAGGAAAAACTTTTGGATTTTTGTTTTTTTGGGGTTTTACAAATTGCTTCCAGTTTCACATCTTTCCTCTCACACAGCCACCGAGAGGTTTCTTTTTCTTTCTTTCTTTCTTTCTTTTTTTTTTCTTTTAGAAACTGTTCAAGTCTGAGTCGTGCTAAGTTATGAACCTCAGTTATTATTTGAGGAATGGAAATCTGTTTAATTTGTTCTCATTTTCTCTTGGATTAAAATCAATTGCAGGGATTGTTGCCACTGCTGTTTCTCTGTAAGGGCAGATAAATATTGCACAGTTTTTTCCTCTCTTGTACTTGGGACAAATTTGACTTCAAGAGTGTTTTCCTTTTTGCATTCCGTTTCTCCTTCATACCTTTCGGACAGCCTCAAATCTTTTCGCCACATGTAAATAACCATTAAATCATTTGAAACAATGTAAGTAAAATGCTACTGTTAACTGTGGGTGCTTGCTTTCTTTTTTTTGTTTTGATAACTTGACAGTTAACTCCAACATTGACCGTAGCGGAGTGGCACTATCTAATGTGACACTTCACAGTGCAACACACGATTCTTCCATGCAGGGATAAAACGGCATTGCCATGCTGTGCAAACTTAAAATGTAACACAATTCAAATGTTAAAGGGTGAACATGTTTGACACTTATGATGGTTTTTAAATATATATTGAAACGCCAGTATTTTATATCAAAAAATCTGAGTGGATTCAACCTTTACACTTGCTCTTTTTGCCAGAGAAATGGGGAGGCCTACTACATTTGAACTGTTGCCTTATAGAGCTGGTTTCTTTTAGCTGACAAGATACTCTTTTTAATTAGGCAGTGCCTACAGACATTTTCAGACCCTTGTTCAGAAAGGTGTTGGCCCTGAGAACTGATGACTCTGCTACTGTAATCAATGTTTTCTTGCTTTGTCCAATTAAAATGCTAATGCACATAATCCACACTGTTTGTGTTTGCTTTTTCTCGTGGAGGGGTTGTTTTCGGAAACATTCATGAAAATTTAATTCAGAAACACTTTTGCACCCGAGTATATATTTCTATCTTTGTTATTTCTGCTTTAAAGGGATATTGTTTTCTTTTTTTGCTGCAAAGAACTAGAGTTGAAAGAGGAATGTGAGGTGTATGTGCATATTGTCATGTTAATAATGTAAAAATGCAAAATAGAGCTCAACGTTTCAAAATGTGTCCTTACAATGTTTAAACTAGGCACTCTAAACTGGACTATCATATACTGTTACCACTTGAACTTTGAATAGACTTTTAAAATGTTAGTTTTTGTTTCCAAGTCACTCATTTAAATCATTAATTTGCTACAATGTATAGAAATGAGATTAGAAATGTATAATTAAAAATTAAATAAGACAAACACCATACCAACCATACAAACATGTTTTTTAAATTTTTTTATTTGTATCCGCATTGAAACGACACATTTCGTGACTTATTTATATAATAGCTGATTGATTGAATTGTTCCACCACTATCTGACAAGAACATTGTTGGAAACGAGTGGGGTCCCTATGTCTCTCTTTGAGGCAGATTATAAACTACAACTATTGTCAGCATATGTGTTATTTACAACGTAAATAAATCCTAATTTGTGTAATTTGCTCAAATTGGCCCTAATGTCTGACTATTATTACTAAAATCATTTTAATTATGATAGACCAGAGTATTGATGAGCTCCGACATTATCGTTTCTTCCCCCTGTACTTTTTTTTAGCTTTGGTGTAATTAATTATCGCGCAGAGGTGTAGACGGTGAAGATAACAAACAAAAGGACATTTCAATAAGCTTTGTTCCCGGTCTCTCCTCCTCCACCTCTTTATTTACACAACCACATTGCACTAGATTGGAAATTAGCTGAAAAAGTCATTCATATTATATTATAGTATGTCGTAAAAAAAGTTTATAATTTTTAAAGAATTATCATTGTATGTATATGTCACGTATATACTGTATGTATATGTTATCTTTAAAAAGTCATGTAAATATTTTAGTTCATTATGTCATTTAAAAAAAGAGTATACAGTATGAGTTACATAGTATGTCATGAAAAAAAAAGTCCTAGAAAATGTCAGTACAGCAAGCATGTGACATGTCAATATAGTATGACAAGAAAAAACAATAAAAACGTCATGGTATATATATGTCATGTAAAAGGTTGAGCCTATCAAGCCATCTTTGGCTAAAACATGGAACAGCAGCCCTAAAAGGAGCTCACTTCCATGGCTTGGTCAGGATATCTGGCAATTAATAAATACACATGACTTTGCCCTCAAAAGGTCTCTAGTCACAAAGATTGATACTGATCATCTCATTTACACGGGCCTAAGAAACAAAGTTGTTACCGAGCTACGCAAAGCTAAGATGAATTACTTCTCAAAACCTATTCAAGAGGCTGCAGTTCCAAATTGTGGAAACACATTCATTGTTTAACCAACTCAAACACCCATAAGTATCAGAGAATAAAGGAACTGAGAATAAACAACAAATCTATCCCTGATAATGCAACAATTGCAAATTGAGCTCTTTTTTTTTGTCGACTCAGTGCAGGAACTTGCAAACAATTTTAAACCACTAGAACTGATACCCAACACGGTGGACCAGAACTCTCAAAATCTATTTTACATCAAAGAAATTAATCTTGAGAAAGTAAACACAATTATGAGTCACTTCAGTAACTCAAAGGCCAAGGACATCCATAATCTTGATTTTGCACTGATATAAATGGTCTTCTTTGTTCAGAAACTGCTTGGTGCTGATCTAACTCTGCTTCCTTTGCCTTGGCTCTTGTCCCAGCAGCAAATGCCTTCTTGTGCAACATGTTGATGCTTTCTCTGGCAGCATTTGATTGGCCACTCAATCACAGGTAACCATAGAAACTTTGGCCCATTTTGCCAATCTGAGTCTTCATCCAGGTGATTATATCAGCAATATTCTGTTGGCCAGGGGTTTATCACCAGTCTTGAATCATTGTGCTGTTTTGAATTTCTCCAATCTGCGTTAGTGCTCTGGTGAACTTGACTTTGCCGAATTGAATGTACTCTTCGAAGAGCCTAATTCAATCTTCCCAGAGGTCCAAAGACATGCAGCCTAGGTTAATTGGAGACTCTGACATGCCTGTAGGTGTAAATATGAGCATGAATGGTTGTCTGTCTCTATATGTGCAATAAACCGGCAACCTGTTCAGGGTGAACCCGGCCTTCGCCCAATGTCAGCTGGGATCGGCCCCAGCATCCTGACCCTGAATAGGATAAGTGGCTTGGATAATGGAATGGAATTCTACTATGACTACTTTTTGACATTTTCATGACATATGACCATTTTTATTGAATTTGTATGACACATAGTATGTCATAGAATTCAATAAAAATTGGCTATGACAATCTTTTACTTTTTTAATGACATTTATATGATTTTTTTAATGAATTCTATTGACATTTCTTTAAACTTTTATATGACGTACTATTCTATTACCATTGTTCATCATTTTTTTTATGACAAACTATCCTGTGAAATTTTTATGACTTTTTTCACAACGTATTATACTATGACAATTATTTTTACTTTTTAATGACATACTATATACTATGTTCATATTTTTATGACATACTGCGAGATTAATCGTTTTTGACATACTAAATGATGGAACAGTGAATCATGCCTTTCACACAAAAAAACAACTCATCGTTATATCCTGTACATTAGCAATGGAGCCTACAATTATGTGTGGCATCCAGATTTAAACCCTCGTAACCTCAGTCACCGTTGCCATATACTTCATGGATACAGTAATCTGCAATTTAGGGTTTACATTAAATCCAAATAAACTAACTCTCATTTCACATCGCTGTTTATTCTCATCATAAAGTTTCAAAGCTGTTTATAAGTTCAGTCCTCTTGGTCTCAGTGGGCGAGGGTATGAGATAATGTATTGTGTAATGTATGCAAGAACCTCATATAAAGGCCTGCGCACTTGGTTATTTTCTGCTTTCTTTGGAGATGACTTGAAAACATCCTCACGATAATAATAAGATCCTTTTGTTCTTGTGCAGACTCACATGTGATTGTCGGTTTGTGCCCCAGGTGGCGCCCTCGCTCCATGTTTACTACGTGGTGCTCTGTGGAGCAGGTGGATGACTGGGCTGTTGAGCACAGTGTCACTCAGACCATCAGTCAGGATGTCGACATGTTAAATGTCACATGTCTGACACATTGAGGTGTGTTTGTGACAGAACTGTCCATGCTTGTTAATTCACGGTCTTCCAGTCAGTCACCCTTTTATAAACCTGTGTGTCTTTTAAGAAAGTCTCTCATCGTGTACCATAAACACTGTGTATATGGACCGTATGGGTGTGTTCGTGTCATGTAAGGCAGCGGTTCCAGCTCTCCTCAGTCAGAGTTATTGGGTCTCAGACAGCCGCGCAGTCTGTCTGGCTGGAATAACAGGCAGCAAGAGCTGACAGGCTGATACATGTTTTGTCTCTTCACAGCTGCTCAGCCAGGACCTGACTGGGCTTTAATGGACGGAGAGTCTCTTAGAGATGGAAAGAGAGAGATGTCAGGAGATGAGTTAGTAAGGAGATTACAGCTGAAATCAATCAAAGTCGCCATGCTGGCTTTCTCTTTCTGTCTGTGCTGCTTTCATTCCTCTCATCTTTTCCTTTGTCTTTTTTTCTTGGTACTTTTCATGTTGTCCTTTTTATCTTTGAAATTGTGGGAAAGTATTCGAACCCTTTTGCTGCTTGACTCCTGTCACACAACTTAATATGTGTTAAATGTTTTTAAGATGCCTGTTTAAGTGCAAACTGATGTTCCCACACTGGGTTTATTCTTTATACGTTTGAATAATTACTATTGAACACTTTGCTGGTCAAAATACAAAACATAATGTTGTATTGTAGTGCCTGTCATTTATGTCCTTTTTTCCTCTGAAGATAATGTTTATCAACATTTGTCTTATACAATATGCTACATTTAGTTTTTCATCTTAATACACAAATAACCAATAATACATCTATACAAAAATCAAACAAAACTAATTTGTCCAATTCTTTTTTTTATGTTCGAATACATTTCTATTAAAAAAAAGTGTGTTTTGCTGTGCCCCCAGACAGGTTTATAAACCGCTTTAGTCCAACTATGTTTTCAGAAAATGTAACTAGTCTTTGCTCATAACCACGCCACATCATTTCCCGAGAAGGAGGATGAGCCCCAGGGCCACTGTTGACTTCAGTTTCTTTTGGATGGAGGCAAACTGCAGGATCACGGTGTGTTTGTCTTTAGGTGGCTGACTGAGAACTGTACAAAGTGTGCTGAGGAAGATGTTGAGGGTTTGAGAGACACAAGGTGCCCTGTGAATTGTCTGAGTGAACAGCGTCTGTGCGTGTTTGTCTGTGTTTCCATGCAAATGACAGCTTGCAGCAGTGGCTGACAGCAAATAAACATGTTTCAGTAATTAACCTTGACAGGCCCAATGTGGTGGCAACAGCAGAAACCTGCTAATGACACAATTAATCCATAATTAAGGCATTCTGTCACACCACACTCACACACATACTCAGTCAATGGACATTGTGTGTGTGTGTGTGTTGGAGGGATTGGTTCATGGGAAATACATTATGCACCACTATAAGAGCATAAAAGTCACACTGGGTGTGTTCCCTCCATTGCGTTTGTCTACACACTCGAGTGGCATTGAGCAAAACCCAAAGCAATTAAAAGCACAGAAATATTATCAGTATGGAACCACTGTACAATATAAGCATCGACTAATTATTATGGAGAGCATACCACCACAGATGCCGTTTTTGAAGAATGTACAGCAATGTTTGCTGAAGATGATGAACTCTTAAAATGTGTGCAGTCAAATAATGAACTCTCTTTTATGCATTTTTACGAATTGGTTTTCCTTTTTCTTCTTTTATTGTAGCCTGGATTGGCACCAGCTTTGAAACAATGTGCTACTTTTTGAGTACTTTAATTTCTAACCACCCCAGGCACCAGAATCAAAAATGTTGGCATTAAAAAAATGTTTCTGAAAACAACGCGATAAGTCGCATATCGGCGTTTCTGAACCGCAGTACCGCAGTACCCGGTTAATAACGTTGTGATGTGATTCTTTGGGTTTTGGCAAAAAAAACACTTCTTGGTCAAGTTTAGAAAAATATCACGTTTAAGTTAAAAATAACATAACGTAACACGTGTAATTGAATAACCGCCCATCCATGCAACTGTCCTCTCATAATGTTACGTAACAAACGTAAACTTGATGTTTACTTTTTTTCCACACAGGATATGAATTACAGTTCGCTGGGTTAAAGTCCGATGTTTGTCTGACCAATCCATCAACCTCCCGCGTTTCCTTTGTGGACTTTTCTGTTCTTTAAACTCGTTATTGTACCAGTAGCTTTCAATCACGGCCGCTAGATATACAACGTTCTGTGTGCTTTCCTTCGTTGTGATACGTCATGCATCATATGCAGCCTATTATAATATCTTATGTCTCTCTAGTCCCACTTTCTACTGTTTAAGCCCCAAGACTGGATTATATTTGGATGCATCACTGGCATTTCCATCCCTCTTCTTTTGCAGCAATGCAATCTTTTCTTTCCTTCTCTTTATAGCACCGTTCTGCTGAGTGAACAGTACATCTTCATTTTTCAGATTTCCACTGGGTATGTTAAGGTATGAACACTGACCATGTCTCAGTGAGTTGCACGATTTTCATTATGAGAATAACAAATATAAATGGACACTTCTATTTAGGACCTGAAACAAAATCACATTCCAGTAAATCAGCATTCGTGTCCAATGTTCCCTCTAAACCGACTGGTGACTCACAGTCTGTCTATTTATTGCATTATTCCATCTGTGTCATAATGTTGGTATTGAATGGTTCAAAGGTTTTTTGTTATAGAAGATATTAGATACAGCGACTCCGCGCTGGTTTAGTTTTGGCTGAATGTATGTTCCTGTTTAATATTCCAGCACACCACAGGACATTTATTAGTGCGATACAATACATCCAGTATACATATTCAAGCTTTATGTCTCCGACAAGTGCTATACCAGCTTTAAATAAACTAACATGTGGTTCTAAAATGAAAAAAAAACAGCATGGGCCTACGTGTTTTCAATTCAATGAAGAAAATTAAAAAAACTTTGCTTCATGCAATAAATACTCCCAGTCCAGGTTAGGTGTAGAACATGGCTCATACATTTATGGGTTTGACTTGAAGTCTTTTGAAGGCCAATGTGGAATTAAATAGTTTCTGATAATATTTTGGACATCTGACAACAGCAATATCTTATAGAGTAATATTGCACTTCTCAAAACAATGTTCAAGGTCAAGCTCCTAAAGTGCTACATTCTACATTTCCCAAATGCAACAACTTACAACTTTTTTTGACCCTCGCCTGGTAAACGCCCACGTCTTTCAAATGTCGCAAGCTCACTTTGAAATGCAGGCTGTCAAAAAATTCTCAAACCAGAGCCAAGATAACCCTGAACATGACATCACTATGACATCATCAGGATTATTTTGTCAGATTTAAAGCTCCTTCAGATCCACACATGGCATTATAAAACTGTTCTCACAGGCTTTGTTGTACATAGCTTACTAAGTAGTTTGGGGTTGTCCAGATTTAGAGGTCCATGAGATTTCTGCTTCTAACCAAAGCAATGGATGTGAGTGTGATTCCACCGATGCTCACACCGATAAAAACTGAGAACTGTTGACAGCTTGTTCTGTGAATGAATGGGGACGCTGTTTATGCACATAGATCTCCAGTTGAGTATTTTGAATTAAAACGTGGCATAAAAGTGTGAAAATACATTATTTACCTTTTTTGTTGTTGTAATTTTGCCGATCTGACCCTCAAAATCCAGATTAAAAGCACTTTATTTTTTTTACCCTGAATGAGGCAGGTGTCATTTCAGGTCTTAAGACTGTCAGGTCTGTTGAGTCAGAAGAGAAACATTTATAAGACCGGCTGATA